>NW_009627029.1:59824-120980 GCF_000690535.1 Cariama cristata
CCTCCTCAATGCTTTTCCCAAAATAATAATAATAAAAAGTCCAGAAATGGATGTGGCATTGGAAGAGAGCTGATGTGGAGGTCCCATTTCAAAAGGACTGAGAAGGCAGAGGGGTCAGCTTTAAATTACATTCAGAGAGTGTGCCTCAAGGAGGTAAAGAGCCAGTGATTTTTCTGGATGGGCTGACCTTGCACAAAAGCCCGTCAGGTGGTGTATTTAATGTTCTTAAAGCTGTTCCCATATGCTCTATATGTTTTGTTGCCAACACTAGCCCTAGACAGAGGCCAGTAAATTCAAGTTTTTCTATTCTGGCAGTTCTTCCTAAGTAGTCATGCGATATAGAAATGGGAAATTTGCTCTTGATCTTAGCTGATAACTCACATCGTAACTCAGGCAAAACCACAGAGTAATCTTTTAAAAGATTTAAGTGTATCTGTTGCTCAACATATATTAATTGCATTTCTATCACAGTGACTAAAAATAATTTATTTCCTACTACTATCAACAAAAGGCAACAAGACACAAAAAGAGCATTTTTCCCCCTCGTTATAAGAATATCAGAAACCTGGAGCTAGTGACTGCAAGCTATTAGAAACAAGTGTAGTGAAAAGTGAAACCACACACTACAGCATGAAAAGTGTATTAACCACCTCCAAGGGAAAGTGATGGGGAATTAATAGATCCACTTAGTGCCATAGGAGAAGGTATTAAAATCCACAAAGGTGAAAAAGGCCACCTTAAACCACCATGGCAACTCTCAGAATCACTAAAGGAATAGCAAGGCTTCAGCTGCTTTTTCTTTTGTTGCATGACGTATTCGTCAAGTTATGAGCATTTAAAGAAATGCTCTAGTCAAGGTGGAAAAAGGAGTTACTAATCAGGAGCATGATTAAGACTTATGAAGACTGGTGAACTACAGAAAAACAGAAGGAGGGGCACAACGCCTCCTCTCGCCCCTTGCACAGTGTATGAGAAGGCACAGAGCACTTGTCTTTCTAAGAGAGGCAGCTGAGAATGACCATTTACTTCATTTTGCCTATGAGGCTATCAAACCATTTGCTGCAGTCTTGTGGAGCACAGTTGTTAAATATTTCTTGAAAATAATATATCATCTTTGGAAGGGGTATGTAATACTAGAAGTTCTAAGTTTCACGCATTACGTTAAATAAATCTGAATCTCCTGTGTACCTCAAAGATCCTGCATTAAAAACTAGCACATCAATCTCCTTCTGACTGAAGAACTATAGCAAGACTAGCAGTGCATTAGTATCCAAAGATGCTAGAAAACCTAGCAAGAAACTAAGTGTGTTGCTGCCAGAATATTTGCGAAAAGCAGTCGACTTGAAGGAGATTCAGAGAAATACTAGGAGCTCTGTTCAAATATTTATTTATGAATCCTGCTTGCAGTACAAAGTATTTACCAAGAGAAATAGACTCGGCACAGGTGAACACAATTATCAGCTAGGAGCAGTAGGAGTTCAGAGAGAACACAGCTGTCCTGACAAAATCTAATCCCTTTTTTTTTTCCCCTTTACAGAATCACATCTGAGCAGAGGAAGGAAATGGAGGAGATGTAATGCATTTGATTTTGTGAAAGAAAAGCATATGATACTTCCAAATACTGTCAATGGAAACAAAAAGCTTTATTCCCTGCAAATGGCAGGGAGGCATCCATGTTTTAACTGAAATGCCTAACTCTCCTTGCGTTCTTCCTCAACCTCGGGGCTTGCCAAGGGAGGTGCTGGGATGTGGCCATTCTTCCTCACTTGTGTTCACCCTGCTGATCAGAGAGGGCAAAAACCCCAAAGAGAGTTACTTCTTAAATGGAGTTCTAAAAAGCCTACATTTTTCAGTTGGTCAGCTTCTTTTTTTTCCTGAATGTCTTGTTGCTTAACTTGAATATCCACATCTGAGCGAGTAATCCTGCCATATGGATGTTTAATGAACTTGGGGGAATGTCCAACACTTCAAATCTATTTCTTAAACACTGCCTTTTGAAATAAGGATTGCTGCAAGGTAACCCGTAGTCTAGGATGGAACAGGAGAATTCTGATACAAACGGAGTGTTTTAAAAGTAAACATTCAGAGCTTTTAACCTTGCATATGGTTCTCATAATCACACTACTGTAAAGAAGCTTTAACTGGCACAGAGGTGGGATATCATGGGGACTGAGGTCTGAAGTCCTTTTCCTTCTGCAGTAATGCAAACAACTGCAAGTATAATGAGAGCCTAGAATAAAATGCAAATTTGTAATTCATTTTAATACTTGGTTCAAAAATGAAATGTGCATTTTTTCTGTTAACAGCAATTTTCAGACATTCACATGGCCTCTCTCATTTAAGAAAAGATTCAAAATTGGCTTTGAAAATAAGTAATGAAAGTAATTCTTTTCCTAAAGTCCAGTCAAGGGTAAAACGGGGAAAAAAGGAATGAGGAGAAAAAGTTCTTCACTGAGATTGGCCAAGCTTTTCACAGCCACAAACCACTTGAAACACTTTCTGCTATACCCTGGTCTTGGGAAATAAGTAAAAGCTCCTTCTAGAGCAACACAGCATTTGGCAAGATCCACACATCCTTTACTAAATGTAGCAACCTCTGAGACAAAATGTGATGGCTCTTTCAGAATAGACATTGTTAGAATAGTCATCAAGAATAAGGAAACTTATACAACTGTTCTCAGGTCTACACTAATGTATTCTTCTCTATAGAAGAAGAAAAGGAAGGGTAAAAAACCTAAAAGCATCACCAGGTCCATTCAAAATAGGCAGGAGAAAAATATGGGAGAATCTTTTAGGAAAGAGAGAAAGGTGACATACAAGCAAGACAGTTTTCCCATGTAAGAGGAGCACTTGGAGTGGTAAAAGAAACGGCTTCCAGGATTACATAAACCAAAGTGCCAGACTGGAGGGCTACTCTCCAGAAAATAACCACCTTAATTTATTTAAGTTTCTTTATTGGCTCCTGCAAATGAAGAGAACTAAGATTTCTCCCCAAACCCATGTGGTGGGAGCTGCAGTCAGGAATCGCAGAGAGATCGCACCCAGGCAGTGATGGGCAGAAAGGTGGGAGCAGAGCCGCAGGATCGCTCCTCGCCCCGCCGCCTGGTCCCTTTCCCGCCCAGCAGACAGGCCCAGGGCAGACCTCTGGTCTCTGAGGGGCAGTCACTCAGCCATTCCCACGGAATACCATTGCAAAGTTCTTTGCTGCTGCCTCATCATACCCCCTGCCCTTCTTTTTTTCCTCTCCAATCTGCCAAGTTTTGTAAATATTTCATGAATTGCCGACATGCATTACTGCACTAAAATCTTGCTAACAATAGAAACCGTTATTACCCTGCACTGTTATGCTACATCCTGCACAAGGTCATTCTCTTTTTCTTCCTTAGAATCTTTGCTCCCAAAGGGAAAATGCATTAATGGCAAGGAGTAAACAGCTGCCTGCAAGCAGCCACAAGAACAAGAAAATGGTGTGTTAATTACAAGCACTGATAATGCCAGTCTGAATAGCATTAAAAGATGAAAAGCAAATTTGGATTAAAAGAACAGTAAATAATAATGGTTTTCAATCTCCAATATCTGGACTCTACAAACTGCTACTTCAGCCATTATGGCTATTGTTATGGCAAAAGAAAAAGACTTAAATAAAGCTTGTTGACATGTTTGTCAGCTGCTCAGAAGACATCAAATAGTTCATCTTGATGATGGGTTGACAAAATATTGCACTGAATTACATGAGAAAAAGGCAAAGAACATATTCTTAGTATAAAACAAGACCTACTTTATATGTCAGAACAAGAGGATCGCAAAAGCTTTTTACAACTTTACCTTTTGTTGCCATCATTACAACCCAACAACACTCCCAACAGCTTTTTTTTTTTTTAGGGGCTAAAAATAATATATGACTGAATGAACTGAAAGTGAAATAAAAAACTGCACAAGGTTCCCTAAACTGTGATTATGTCAATTGAGTGGAGCTATCTTCCTTCTTGAAACCACAAAGCATATCATGACCACAACGGTGCTCCTATAAAACAAAACTTGTAGTGAGCACAAAGCAATGCTCTGACAAGTCCTCTGTCATAGCACGAAGGCTCTGCTTACTTTGAATTCATTAAAAGGGATTATACTTATTTCTGTATTAACCGTATGTAAACCAGGAGTTGAGACACCTGTGGCTAAGTGGGCATGAATGCTCACTTTTGCTAAACTCCCACTATTCTGATGGAATCTGGCAAATAAGGTAGTCAACCCTTTAAGCAAAGCTAAGATACTTTTTTTAAAAAAAGACTTCAGCATTTAGAAAGGCTCCAATACATCTTTTATGATTTCCTATTATATTGCCACCAGGATCCTTCTCAGTTGTTCCAAAGACTTTGTTCAAAATAAGACAGCATTAAATGTGTATGAGCAGAGGAAAAGGAATTACATGTATTGGAAAATACCTTGCATCCAGGGCTAAATAAATCTGTCATCTTCAAGTTCCTTATACAAATACATTTTATGTATTTCATGATTCTGGAATTGTATTAACTTAAGTATAACTATATACAGAAAATGACTAAATAAATTTCATATTTAGTTTGAACAAACTAAACTTTTTCTGGTATCAAAAATCCCTTTAAGTCAAAATCTAGGAAAATAAGACCATCTACACAGTCTTCCCTTGGGCACTAGTTTACATTTGTAAATTTAATTCTAGATTTTGAATTTACTCTGAACTAAGTGTGACAAATCTATACATTTTTTCATGCAGGTTCATTAATTATTGGAAGATTTGAAATCACTTAAGATCAAGGACCCTCACTTCACCTATAAGCCATATATATGAGCTAAGGTATTGCTGGAAACTGTAACAGTAATTTCCACTGCTGGATGCAGAGCTAGGGGGTTCAGTAAGGTCTATTACATGAACAAAATGCACCAGGATCCATTGAAATAACTGTAGGAAAAAAAAAAAAAATCCTGCTTGGCTTTTTCCATTAACAGGCCTGATAGAAAACGCTTTATGAAAGAGGTGAGATTTCTTGTTCCCATTGCTCAGATGCTAATAGCAACATGGTGATGTGCTGCCATCAGCAGCAGGAACTCAGCCAGGCTATTAAGTGTCATAGCTAGCAGGATTACTTACATTTTGCAGCTGGACTCGGCTTTGTGCCATACACTCTGACTTTGCCATCATGCTGGAAGCATTTAGGCTGTAGGTTTTCCTATTCTGTGTTTCTTTCAGCTGTTCATGAATTTGCTTTGTTTGTTTCCTGCAGACAGAAATAAAATTCATGTAAGAAAGAGCTAGTTTGATCTTCTGCTATAGCCATGATATTTTTATAGCCATGGTTCCCTTTGTTCAAAACTTCACCGTATTAGATTAACCAGCTGAGCTAATTCACTAGTGTCTAATATTTTGATGCAGTGGTCATTTTCTAGTGAGCCTTCAGAAAGGAAAAAAAGAGCTCTTCTGTTTAAAATACCTTCTATTCTCAGATTACTATAATAGCATGCTAGTTGTTTTAATGCAGAATTTTGTAAGACCATCTATTACATATTTAACAATAGCTTGCAAGTAGGCCTGAATATTAAATAAGCATTTTGCTCTGATTTGGAACAAAGATTTTGGCAAATACAGCAGGCATTCGCCCCTGTTGGCTATAAAAACTGTTAAAGAATCAAAGATTTCTGCTAGCTGATTAGACTCGACCTATAACCCAGTATTCTGTATAGACCAGCCTTTGCTTACATGCTTAAACCTGGAAAAAATCATCAGTACGGTATCTGAGGCTGTGTTTTTGACATATTATACTACGATCCACTATGTCAGAGCTAGGAATACCACTAGATGAATTATTTGCAATATTCAGGAGATAACTACACTAGTAATAAAAGCTTTCTGTTTCTGCCACACTGTATTGACAAACTGAGTTTTAAAGTACATGATTGAGGACATGAGGCAGCAAACTTTATTTTAAATATTTCTTGTATCATCTGCAAATAGATACCTCAGCTGGGCAAAAACTGTTAGCAAAATCTATTTAAGGTCTTTTATCAGTCTCCATTCTTTTGATAAACTACATTGTCTGACACTATCAGTTTTAAATGATCATGAGAAATAACTCCACAATACTATTTTAATTCTTTCCTTCCTTCCTTCCTTTTTCTCTCCAGCAGACGCATCTCCAGCAGCGAACCTACAAATGCCCTGGAAACTGCCCAGCAAGGTCAAGGACTTGCCAGCAACAGCAGCCGCACTTTGATATGCCACCAGCAGCTTTTGGATAGCAATTGGTACAGAGCCAAATTTCAGAAGGAAGTGATTTCAGGGAAGTGTCGATAAGAAATAAAGGAAATATAGTCTTTCTATACTGAAATCTGAAATTTTAGCAAAGACGCTTCAGTAACATTTTGAAAAATTCCTGTTGATTTTGCTGCTGAAAGCCTTGTGACATCATCAAGTTTGATAGCATCTTACTTGACTCAGGCAAATGATTTTCACACCAAATGAAGCACAAAAGTAATTTAAACTTCTTTCAGTAGAGTCGGTGTCCAGCGCAGGAAAGCGTAAGAAACCAGAAGAAAATGATTGACCTAAGTGGTCAAGGGGGGAGACTGTGAGAAAGGACAAGTTCCCTGATTATGAAAGCAGGCAGTGGGAGGTATCCCAGTTCAGTTATTCAATTTTAATAAAGTAGTTTTTAATATATTAAAATAAATATATGGGATTTCCTTTGCCTTTGAGTCCCCTAGTTCTGATTCAGCATTGCACAATTTAAGCACTTGCTTAAATTCAACAAGCTGTAAGCACCTGCTTAGAAGTAGGTATTTGTTATAGCACATTTCCTGAGTACATGTATAATAAACCTTGGACTCTGTAAGTACCTCTTATGCTTTCTATTTACATCCTATTTTGAAACAGCACCACAAATGAAAAAGAATTAATTAATTTGTAAGCACGTTACAAATATGAGTGGCATGTTTTGAGTATAGCTAGGAGCTCATAATTAGTAAGATTTATGAACATGGCTGGGTGAGGAAATAATTTCTCAAGCACAAAAACTTATTAAACTTTCAAAATTCTTCCTTAGCCAAAACAACTTGTAAAGTTAATATCAGGATAATCTGAATAGAAATATAATCTGAAGGATTAGAGTGTCAAATTAAATTAATTAGCCAGTTGATTCTGAAACATCTCTTTTAAAAACATGTTTTGATATCTACTAGTTTTTGAAAAAAAAATCAAAAAATTTAATTTGTGAAATGTCAAAATGAACTCTTTAGCTTCTTATAAAATTCTAGGGGAAATTAATAAAAGCGACTCTAGAGTTTGTAAGAATAATTATTTTCTGACCAGCTAAATTACATACACTGAAGAAACAAGCACATATATCTGTATGTCCTACTGGAAAGCCAGCCACTTGCATGTTGGTCTCCATAATGGTTATGGAACATCCAGTCTTTTTTGATGGCTGTTTTTGAGTGAAGACTTCATATAAAGTCTAAACAATGACAGCGAAATATGATCACAGAATCAGACTTTGGGAATCTCTCCTATACATACAATGTTCTTAGAATTTAGAAAATAACAAAGCAAATTACAAATTTTTGGAACTCTAATTTGGATTTATTTATAAAATCTGGGTTTAGAGTTGTTTGTACATCTATAAACACATATAAGTAAACTGGAATATTCAGCTTCACTGCTGCAATCATTAACATTACAATTGAGATTCCCAAAGGTAATTTACTGAGAGAAACACTCAAATAATTAATTTCCTTTTATGTTCATGCAACCTAACATTAATATCAAGTTTATGCATATTCATTTTGCCAAACTATAGGATGCACAGTTATAAAACTAGAAGCTATTAATAATTCAAAGTTACTCACTGATTAATATATTTATTTTATAATTTTTGTTTTCAAAACAAATGGGCCTTATGTGTTCTACTTTAGAGATATTTGGCAACAAAGCATTATTACTTCAGCAAGAAATAAAGTCATTAGTCATTTATAAAAGTCTAAGCCATAAAGAGCAGCCCATTACTGTACTCTCCCTCTGTTGCTAACACTTGCAGCACTTTCTTGATTACCCTAAAAGGAATAATTGGAAAGGCATAGTATTTAATAATAATTCTAAACTTCCTCAGAATGAATTTATTTTAAAGAACTTTTAATTTAATGGTACATAGGGAAGTGCATATTTCTAGCAGCAGGTATTGTACAATTGTCAGACTAAGAAACTCGGAGTGAGCGTCTTCATGGAAACTTTTTTCTTAAAGGGTTGCACCATGCAGAGTTTCTGTAGCTGTTAGCAATATTTTACATTTTTGATACATCGAATTAAACCCAGGGATTATCACCCATGCAAGAGGAATGCTTTGATAACTCTTAAGGCATGATCAAGACACATCCGTCTGATGAAGAAGCTCCTGAAAATCTGTTGACTAAGAGCTAACATATGATAAGGGTTGAGGTACTTGAAATTTGTGGGTTTTTACACCCTTAAGACACTGGCCAATGTCACAGTTACACGATACTGTCTTACGTGGCCTCTATGCAACCCAGTCTAGACACTTATCTACTTTTTGGACAATTTGCCAGATGGAGCCACAGCCAGGGAGTTAAGAATTGATTAGTATTTTACCATTGCTGTGTTTCATATATTTGATAAGATCTCCTGACTGAACTGGAGGTGCTTATTTTCTCATTACTCTTCAAACTTCAGTTCCAAGAACCTGGCATAAGCACACTTCAACTCTTGCCCGTAACTCTGAACTATCATATGTATAATGCAGATAAAAACCCAAACCCAACACCCCCACCTCCTGCTGAGATATGAAGTACCACTGTCCTGTGAGTTCATCTTTGAAGCATTATTTCTACTCATTATTTTTAGACATAGCTCTCCCCACCAGCTCATCAAAGTCACAGTATTTTGAAGGCTGTTCCAATCCAGCTCTCCACCACTCCCTACAACAGTGCAAAACCAAGAGGGGCACAGCTGAATAACTGAGGGACATTTTATTCTCACTATGCTCAGGTGTTGACTGCGTGTTCTTCCACTGACAATCCTATTCTGCCTTTTCTGAATCTCTCTTCACCAGCAAAAATCCTAAGCCTTTCCAGGAAGACTAGGAACATTTTATTCTCTCTTTCTTTCTTCTGCAGATCTAAAATGCATCATGACATTTCTAATGCAGTTGCAAAATGGCTGTCTCTGCTCAGAATTTATACTACAACCGAGGAGTTTGCAGAGAGGAACTGTCCTGCCACAGAATCCTCCCAGCTAGCACCACTGTCATACTCTAGGTCCAAAGAACAATTAAATAAAATCCCTCAAGACATTAGAACAGGTAGGAGTGTTTAGATAAGACATGAACCAACTCAAATCACACACAAAATACCCCTGAATTTTGAGGGGAAGAAAGAGGGGGAAAAAAAGGTCTAGTAACTTTTCCAATTTCTTTTTTTTCCTGACAGAATGTCATTTTTTTTTTTTAAAATAAAAAGTACTCCTCATGAGATTTCCTACCCATTAAAATAAATTCTAAAAAGGGGATTCAGATAAGCATCCAAACTTTTAAATAGTGCAAACCTCCACATTTTTGAATGCTCAGCCACCACGACTAACCTCATGCAGGTACTATTTACATTGGTATGTGTTCTCTCATTAGCTCCAGCTGGAACAGGAATGAAGGATGACAACTATATGGAACATATTTATAGATACAGTGGCACTGACAAGCATGTCATGTAATTGCTATGAGGTTTTTGCAACTCAAATTACACACATAACAATAAATATTATAAAATAATGTTCAGTTGGGAAGATAAAGAATATAGCAGAAAGTGAGTAAAATAGTTTAGTGCAGGTGATTCCACCATACTTGGGTAGTTCAATGTGCTTGTGCATTACATACACCCATTATGCAACTACATCAGCAGTTTACTATTAGTTACAGGTTACAGATATCTGCAGAGCTTGGGTCTTTCTGCATTCTAACTTTACCTTTGTTTTCAGCATACAGAAACAAAAGGGACATTCAGGGATATGAAATGAAATGCAAAAAGGAGATGGTAAGTTTAAACTTTTATTTTCAAAAGAGGAAAGTGATTATTGCACTGATAGTAATAGACACTAAATTATTATTGTCAAAAAAAGAACTGGAAAGGACACAATCTCTTTTTTCCTGATATCAGAAAAATAGAATGAAGAACACATATTATTACTCCTGTTTACTTTTTTTTTTGTGGACTTGATAGTGTAGCCACAGGGAACTGTTCTAGCCTGTCCAGAGATAACAGCTTCAAAAGGAGGGGATAAACTCAAGAATTGTAAAGCTGTAAAAAGGACAGAAGCTAAATAACAAACACACTAGACGAAGGCTCTTACTTTGTTTTGAAGTAGAACGCTGCACAAAGCATGCCCACTACGACTATGCCAAAGACGATACAGGAAATAGACAGCACCTGGCGCTGGTACACTTCTTCGCTCTCTGTGAACAGCAAAATTGAGAATTATGAAAGCATCAGAAAAAAATACTTGCAAAAAGTGGGTTTCAGCACATCATGGTTTCACTAATGATGGACAGATATGAGAGATTTGGAGGTCTGGGTTGGCCAGTTCCTCAACAGAATGGATGCTTCTCTGAACCTCTCATCTAGATAAGGTTCATAAGAGTTGTGGCCTCCTAGGAAAGTTTTAGAAAATGGTTCCAGTACACAGAGAGATACATAATAATAAAAATCAGAATAGTTTAGTACTTTCTCTGCCCTACATGTTATTTCTCAGCTTTTAGAAAGATTCTACTGTCAATAGGGTAAAGAGCCCTACAACCATGGAGTTTTTCTGGCTTAAGGCAAGACCCATCAGAGGTCTCACAAGGTCCCACAAGATTCAGAGTTCTTTTTTAGTTACCCCCAAAAATGTAAGGTTTTTTTTCTTTTTGATTGAACAGTGATTACAATGCCTTACTCATATGTCATTCCCTGTACCTGAAGCTTATGTACAACATACCACATTAAAAATTAATTCAATCAAGTTGGATGGAACCCAATGACTACTATGCGGCAATGCACCAGATATCGCTTTCATGGGAGTCTATTTTTTTAAAAGACATTTCCTTAATAAATCTCATAATTGTCTAATTAATTTTAAAACAGAAACAGAATGAAAGTAAAAAAAAGAAAAAAGCTAAGAAAACAGGAGAAAACACTCATTCATGACAGCAGACAGAAGCTGATAGGCAACTGGAGTTTCACACACTGAATTCATCAACAGCTCCTTAAGAGTTATGTTTTATTTTTATTATTTCAACTACTTCTCTAGTTCAAAGTGCTAACATGCTAAACAGATTGTTATTTTTTAAGATCAGTTCCTCCAAACATGCAACATACAAAATAGTACTTTCATTCATGTATTTTAGGTAGAAAAGCAACATGTAGGATTACCAAAGCACAGTATAAGCACTGTACACCTACAAACCTACAATTGCTTTCTAGGCTGGAGATCTTCAGTGCAGATCCTGCCCCATCAGTATGAATACCAGACACATATGTCAAGTAGGTGACAGTAACTCCAAGTTCAAGGTTCATAAGTCTCAGGTTCATAAGAAGAAAATATTGTATGACAACATCAAGGTGAATCTAGGCAAATATTGAAAAAAATCTACACCTAACTGGAACTTCAGTCAAATACCACCTTGTGTTATAATGACCAAAGACTATATACAGTATCTTAACCAGTACTAATTATTAATTTCTCAAGAATGAGTATCACAGAGCTGTTACTAAACATTTTGAATCTTAAATACAGCCATTTGTCTCTTGTAAAAGTCCCGGTCCCTTTTCATAAACTATTTCAAATAAAATTACAAGTACCAAATCTTTATTTCTTACTTCTCAAACTTATTTCTTACTACTCAAACACTACCACAGTGATTCAGGAGCCATTTCTAAGATGCAAAATGTCCTCAGCTCCTGTTGACATTTTTCCCTCATTTAATTTTGAAATTCTAAAAGTTGTACTTTTAAAATATTGTCTTAAAAATAAAAAGAAACAAATACAGTAACTTACACTTTTTACATATCTATCTGGAAAGGTTATAATTCAATAGGAAATTCTGATAACATTGCAGTAAAACTGATTCCAGTAGAGCTTTAGGCCCATTCCTCATTGGCATGTATAAAATTTGGATCTAGACAGTAAATCCTCATTGGCAATGAACTAAATGTTTAGGGTTTTAATTTCTTTCTGATTGTTTGTTAGTTTTTACTAGCCTGTGTAAACACAATTCTCCACCTTCCATTTCCACTGCAGTACACAGAGGACTAATCTTACGAAATTTGAATTCTTATGTTGAGGTGGATCACACTGCAAATAGTAAAAGAATTGTTCAGTTCAGCAACTGTCAATCTATTCTGCCTGAATAACAATTTCAGCACCTACTGCCTAAGAACACAACTAAAATATACATACTTATGAACAGTAATTTCACTCAAACATCGCATATAATTAAAAAAAATTTTTTTTAAAGAAACTGATTGAAGTAATGTGTGCACACAGGCTTAATTTTGCTTTTCTTTCAATCTAAGTCCTCATTAAATACTTACTCTTCTTTTTTCCTTTTGTTATTTTTTTGAGAAGTGGTGAGCTTAATGCAGTTGTGGTCTTTTGTTAGTCCTGAATAGCTATCACTGTCTTGTTAAAGATGCTTTAGAATACATCTTACCAAGATAAAAGCAATTCAGAGACTGGACAATATTATCTTGCTCAAACGACTATGTGAAGATTTAAGTCTCTTCTGTAGTCAGATTAATCCCTATCACTAGCTTTCAACACATGCTGATCGATGCTTTCTTTGCTTTTTGTTTATTTCGTACAATGCATATTTAAAGAACTACTTATTGATTAACTTTACTCCTTTTCTTAAGACATCTTTGTTCATTTTTTTATATCCTTTAAATCTTTATCTCTGTATTGGAATCCACCATTTTTTGTCTCTAACATCTTAAAATATAATCAGTTAAGCATTTTTCCATTCTCTAATCTTCCAGACTGGCTTTTTTAAAAAAACCCACCCTCTTACTGATAGAAATGTAATTTGTCTCTCTCTGCAAACTTGGAAGGTCTCCTCACTGTTGCCTTGATTTAACCTCACTATTGCTCTAAACACGTATAGCACAGCTGAGATCCTCTCCAGCCAAGGCGTACTGAATAGGGCCTTTAAGGCAGAAGGCTGTAGCTAAGTACTGTAAAGCACTTTTGCTTTCACAGAGCAGAAAGCTGTAGAAATTCAACATGTAGAAAAGAGAAGAACTGAAATACCTTCTCCTTAGCTGAAGATGTGCATCAACTTGTGCATGCACGTACTTACATATTGAAACAAACTTCCCAAGGTAATCTAAAGTGTGACTGAAATTATGGTAAGTCTCTCTGTATTCACATATATTCATATATTCCTTGTGAAGTAAATCACCTTAATTACATTCTATTGAAATAAATACTCTAGGGAGAGGATTCCTCATTTAATGAGCAGCCAAGAAAATATTTCAGCTAAAAACCAGAATATAAACTGCCACGGATATTCCTGGATAATTCAGCTGAGAAGTTAAGGCTACAGAACATGAATTCTATCAAGTATTCAAATTATACAAAATACATAACCTACGCCAACAGAAATATAACCACAGACTGCAGTGCTAAAAATAACATAGTAAGCTGTTTAGATGCAGACTATTTTGTTTAATAAAAATGATGGAAAGAAAGATCTTCCCAGAACATAAAGATAAGACAAACTCACATGGGACATGAAACCTGTTGAAAGGCTGCGTTCCCATAGACAAGCCCCCATACACTGTGTGGGCTGTTATATGTCTAGCCCATTTTTATTTATACTACTGATTCTTTCTTATTTTCATTCCTGTAACAAAGTTGTCTCTCTTCCTTCACCTCTGTCATGTCACCCCACTGAACGTAAACTTCTTGTGCCTTAAGTGCTCCTTTTTTCTAAGCTTATCTCACACATTTGCTGCCATTATGAAACACAAAATGACTAGCAGTGACCCATGGAAGCAAAGTTTCTTCCAGCCCTCACATCACAGTCAAATTTCATAGAACCATAGAATACTTTGTGTTGGAAGGGACCTTAAAGACCAGGTCTTTGGGCAGGGACACCTTCCACCAGACCACGTTGCTCAAAGCCCCATCCAACTCGGCCCTGAACACTTCCAGGGATGAAGCATCCACAACTTCTCTGGGCAATCTGTTCCGGTGCCTCACCACCCTCACGGTGAAGAATTTCTTCCTAATATCTCATCTAAATCTTCCTTCTTCCAGTTTAAAGCCTTTGCTCCTTGTCCTATCATTTCATGTGTCTGTTACTTAAAAAAAGGACATGCCATGTTCCAGGTACTAGGGTTTGGGGGTTTTTTAATTCCCTTGCTCTTTAAAATTCACTCTTAAAGGCTGTCATCTGTCTGCTTTATGCATGTGGAAAGATCCACTGAAGCATACACATAAGTCTTTAGAGGATTAAAAAGTGTAGGGTAGACACGTTTTTCTCAGGATTGTTACTTCTAAAGGATATGGTAGTTTTATTGTGTAAATAAGCCAAAACTTGCCTCTTCTTTGTGACTTTATTATAAAAGGAAGAACACTGGTACAAGGTGCCTGAGAAACAGCCACATATGTTTCTAATCATGTTACTAAGAAAAAATAATTTAGTTAATTAAAACAGGTTATGTTAGGCTTTGTTAGCACCTCAATTCACAATATCATTACCAGCCATAATCACTGGATCCTTTAGTTCTATTGAGTATTTTCTGAATTCATTGAAATATCTTTGAAAGGTATTTCAAAACTGAGGAACAGTATTGTGCATGTGGCCTAAGCAAAATCATAACAAACCAAAAATAGTAGTTTTCCCCCTTGTGGTGCTTATTTCAGTGGCTCTTGAATAAAATATCAATATGGTCACAAGCACGACAGAGAATAATTACTGAATATTCAAACTGAGCCAACTGAGAAATTACAACATTTACCATACGAATCCATCACTTAAGCTTTGCTCTATAAAGAAAAAAAAAAAAAAACAAATAAATGTGCAGATTAATTTTTCTGCTGAATTTTTTACTTCCAGCCCCAAAAGCACCACAAACCCTAACAGCATTCAGCATTCCCTTACCTTCCTCAATCCCCTCCCCTAAACGGACCTGCTCTGCATTGCTGCAAGTAACAACATACTATAGAATAAATACGGGAATCCCAGTATCTTGTCATTCATATGTATGACAAACAAGTGCTTCCCATGTGCTTTCTCCCATAAATAAATGTCAATGAAAATGTTATGAAAATAATTCTGTGACTTATTTTTCACCAGAAAATTTAGAGATGTTCTTCTTCATCTTTTTCTCAATCCCTGCCATTTATGAGTTAACAGAGGAAGTGTGGCCTAGTGGATAGGAGATAAAAACACCTTTTCCTCAATAAATTACAAGACAGCATGAAGGCAGGCTTTCTTTCTGTCTCCATGCAAAAACCAAACCACGCAGGTGCAGTGAGGTGGGCACTGTCACCTCTGCTTTAACCTCACTGCCATAAATTTTTTTAGTTTCCCTTCATTCCCTGCCTGTGCATTTTCTGACAAACCTCTTAGCATTCCATACTGTATTGGAATGTCCTGGAGAGCCAGAACATTGCTATTGAGGTGAACCTCAATAGTATCATTTGCCACTTACACTCTTATTGGTGTCCTGCATCCTCAAAGTCCCATGTACAAGAACAGAGAAGGATCACATGGAAACACGATACATAACATCAAGATTTTCAATAAAATACGGATTCCCGTAAGTTGAAATGCAAGAGAGCAGTTAAACCATATTTCTCAATATACTTAGATTTATGTGTGACAAGTGCTGAACTATATGTGGAATTCTAAATTTAATTCATGAAGAGAATAAAAAAAGCCTGCATGTTCCACAAAAATCTGTGATTGCCTCAGCATCAGCCCTCCAACTCTCCCAAGAGTCTTCTCTGTTCTTTCACTTGCAAAAACCTACCGCACAGATTCACTGCCATATGCTGTAGTTTGTGCTAAGGCAGAACGATTTAACAGTTGAAATGCTACAAGCCACAGTTCACAAATTTCTTATTTGACCTTGGGTAAGTCAAGACCCTTGTTCTTTATGTAACCATGATGATAATATTGCCTCTTCCATTTCAGCAATTAAAATGATAAAACTTAACATAAACATATTCACCTCTAAAGGAATGAAGTCAATGCAAATACATGAAATAGATAAACCTGCCCCAGATAATTCTTTTCCAACATCTTTAAGAGCATATGCATTACTTCACATAAAATATCAGGTTTTATTCTAATTGTCAGCTGCCTTTATTAGACACTGACTTTTCTTCCTCCAACTTTTGGCTGTCTGGGTAGAGTTTCCCTTTTAAAAGGGCTTCAAAAGACTTAGGTTCACAAATTAGGAATGGAAATTTGCACCTGCTATCATTTAGGGAAAGGGCAGAGTCAAGGTTAATTAAACAGATTCACATTTCAAAATGGAATCAGAGTAAGCAGACTTCTGCTGGCAAAAGTTCATAAAGCATTTCGTAGTTTCGATAGTGATCCTCTCTTGGGAAGAACTGTTCAATGATTCTGACTGTAACAAAGATTAACAAAATACATTTTCTTCTACTTGTGGAACATTCAGAGCAGAAGTATCTTAATGAGAGCAAAGTGAAATAGATGTAGCCCATTATGTATTATAATTGCATGATATTATACATTGTTTGACTATTGGTATTTAACACTAGTGAGATCATTTTCTGTGTACAGAGAAGGCAGAAAAGGAAGGGGCGAGTGTTCAACCCGTTTGACTGACCTATTTTGAGTACTTAATTCTACTATATTAATGCTGCATTAGCACTAGTTTTGCATGGAATATTAAAAATAAAGCAATGAATTTAGTATAATGTTATAGACTCATCATGAAAAGGGATGCAAAGGTATGTGCTCTAACCCTGAGCTCTCAACCAACTATTTTATATTGGTGAGTAAAAGGTGAAATCTCATTCAAAAAATAATGAACCAAATTCTCCCGAAAAATTATTTCCATCAAACCCATCCTTAAAAAAAAACCCACAAAATAAAATGAGCCAAATATCTGCAAAAAAGAAAAAAGAGAGGCTAACCTTACACAAGGATGTCTAGTGTTGTCTATGGTTACAACAGGAGTGAAGGTGCCAATATTCTTAGTAAGTGCTACTTGTTATGAAGTGAAAATATGCTAAGTACTTTTAAACAGCACGATCATAATTCTGAAGGTAAATTAATTTTAACTTTGATTTCCTAAGAAACAATAATTTCCTTTTATCTGCAGGGAACTTGGGAATTTGTGTCAGCTACAACCAGAACTCAAATCTAACAAACTTTCAAAGCTTTGGTTAAATACATTCAATGCATCATATTTATTAAATCTCAGGCTTGAAATAGACTCATTGGCAGATAAGGGATGACAGGTAGCTTTTTCTTTTTTAACAAAAAGTCTGGTTAGGAGGTTTTGTGCATTGACAATTTACGAGTAAGACAATCCAATTCTATTACGAACTTTATCTATTTTCATTCTACTTCTAAAATGGATAAGGCCAGTCATCTATCAACAAAATTCATTACCTAAGTCTCATCAGCCTCTGCATGCATGCACTAAATTTCCTTTTTGAAAGATTCAGTTTTAGAATTTATTACAGCAACTCTAAGTTTCCTAAGACCTTCAATTACTGCAAAAATACACCCAGTAAGGTAACTTGTACTGCACTATTATTATATACTAATAAGAATACAAATTACATATGAACATTGTTTTTCTCTTCTTCATTTTTCATATAACCTGAATATAAATGTTTTAACTTGAGTTTGCTAAGTATAAGAGAAAAACAAATATGAAGGCCATTCTTCCTCCCTCCCCCAACTTAACTTCCAGTCTGGATATAACTTGTTTAATAGAGGTTGACAGCTAAAAATCTATGGTAATATTTTAGACAATGAGCACAGTGAAAAAAACCTTATGATAAAAAGGGTGAAGCTGTCTAAAACTTCGATCCTCTGACAGTAATCTCTGTGCCTGATGGCTGCCTGCGTTTTTGCTGATGTGTGAAAGGGATGAGCGGCTAAGGAGCAGCCTCCGAAGGAATAGCAGTCCCAAAGGAAAGAAACTGGATATCTGGTGGAGAAAAAAGAACCCACTAAAAGATCTGAACATTTCATTTCTATTTTATATTAGACCACCATTGAAAGCATTTCTACTAAAAATGCATCAGGTCTCTGAAGAAATAGTATCATGGTAATATGGTGTGAAATTCTAGGCAAACCAGCTACGCCTAAATGAGATGAGCTTTTGCCCTAATCTCATTTGAAAATTTGCAGCTTTGAGACACAAAGCTGAAGACTTACGGAAGTTTTTTCTGGGCAGTAAGGATTGCACATGGCCCTATATGCTGTGGTATTCCTGCAACTGATTGCAACTGAGAAAAGAAATTAACAGCTCTCAGCAGAAAAGAGCAGGGAAGCAGCAGGCATTTTCAAAGAAACTGTGTCCCTTTCCCCAAAAAGACCATGTCATGTCTGAAACGGAGGGGGATGGGACTCCACAGAGCACCTATTTTTTTGCCATTTCCTATTGTTTGGTGCAGAAGGGCACTGACCAACAATGACACTCCAGGCACCAGGCCAAACTCATCCAACTTATTTATAACTCAATCAGCCATCACCAATTAGTCCCATAAGCAGTACACCAGGTACTGGTTTCTGGACACAGAAAGCTCTGCCTTTATTATCACAAATGAAAATGAAAAAGAGATTGAGAACAGCAAGAGGAAGTAGACACTAGTGAATAGGAACATCCAAATCTTAACAGGTAGAACAATTTGCCCCCTCATTCTTTGATTGTGAAAGAAACTTTAGAGTGTGATATCCCCTCTTTGCACACTTTTTCTTTGCATGTATTCACATGGCACAAGAGAGAACCTCAGCACCAATGCTAGGTGAGTGCTTTTCCTGGCGCAACGGATGGCACAACAGACAGCACTGAGAATCCACCAGGGACGGGACAGCACTGGCAGCCCAGCAGCAGTGACTCGGGCAGCCAGCAGAAAACGAATAGCAATGGAGTGGTACCAAAGAAGCCAACTGCAAAAATACACTGAAAGAAAATTCCAGTGGGACAGCCAGAGGTTTTTAAACCTTTGCAGTACTATGCAAGTCTAGGCCGTGCAAAACCTCTTCATAGCACCATTGTTATGCTTGCTAGCACCTCAGTACTGAACTAATAGCTACTGAACTAACAGCTAAAACCATTTGTGTTTTAGTTACTAAAACCATTTAGCTCATAGCTAAAACTTCATGATCTACCATCAAGTCTTACTCTTTATGTCTCTTCTGCTTACTGAGAATCACAGCTCCGAGTACCTCCAGCTTCTGCTGCAGGTCCAATGCCTTAAATGAGTTTCACCATCAGACCACTCTTGGTGACAGCATCATACTAAGTCAGCAGGCAAGGAGGGCATGCAAGATACTGACAATTTAGTTCCACAGCCAAACACCAACCAAGCAGATGGTCTGCATAGTTCCAGCTACCTTTGTGTTGATAGCACTGTTGACCGTTCTCATATAACTTTTGAAACCATGTGAAATGTAGATAAGAAAATCCATATAACTGTAACACATTACAAAGCCTGAATGTTACCTACTGGTCTTCCATTAAACAAAGATATTTGCAACATTTTCTGCATGGTACAGAAAAAAGCTTCTAGTCTTTCATGGACACACAAAAAGCTTCAAAGCATAAATCACAAATATACAGTAGTGTTTCTTAATAACACTCTTTATAGTTTTGGGGTTTTTTTTGGTGGTCATGTTTCCACGTATATTCTCTTATGCTAATTAATTATTTGCCAGGTCCTAGAGACCTTTCACACCATGAATTTCCCACAGAAAGTATTATTCCCTTGCTCTGTCTCTGACAGAGCGTGTAAGCTCCACAATTTTGTATAAGAGTCTTAAGTCATGGGGAAATAGTATACTATCCTGCTCCAGAATGACAACTCACCTTCTTTTCCTATCTTAATTTTTGGCTGCTTCTTGGTACAGCTCTTCATCTTCCCTCTCTGATTTTGTTATCTTCCTTTCTTTTTCTTATTTTTTATTGTAAATCTTATAACCAAACACAGTTCTGCACTTCAAAAACATCTTTGCTATCATCCTTTTTTGCCCCATAATCAGCATGAAAAATCTTCCAGCGAAACTTCTGTTCAGTATTCATTCTCGTAATATGACCTTCTATTTCTGCAAAGTCCATGCTCAGCCGAGCTTTCCAGCTCTCCTAAGTCCCTGGTTCAGCCATATCTCCTGCTGGTAAATGGAGGAAGCAGAGGGAAAGACATTGAGACACAAGCTTCCTGCATGAGTTATTGTAGAATGTATTATGGTTTCTTAAGATACATACATATATATAGGGACTAATCCAAAGACCATTACGTGCAACAGGCTTTGGATCAGACACATAAGTCATTGCACTTTAAATTGTTTTATATGTAACCCCATAAACACAGTTTCTGAGAGGTTTATTACATAAAAATATTATGGGTTTATAAAGCAATAGCATTCTTTAATTCTGCCTTAGTAATTCCTTAGCTGATGAGGGTTGTTATTCCTAAGATCCTAAGCATGGCTAACATCTACTATAATAATGTCTTAATTTCCCAGCTGATATTTTATTTGATCTCAGAACTTGCATTGCTATTATCAACAAAGCCCTGTCACTAGAATTTCTCCCACAGGTGAGGCTTATATATTCTATATCCACTCAAATCTTGAGCTAACATCCAAGCTGCCAAAGCATATTTGACAGTTAGTGTTGATGGCTACACTGTCAGGAACTCACAGTAAGTCAAGCAATATTATAATTAAGTGCCATCTCTGTTTTGACTGCTGCTGTTTTAACCAGAGTGCTTTTATAGATTTTTTTTTTTACAAAAACATAGTGTGAACAGTGACAGGGGAGCCATAGAAAATGATTGTTAATAACTTGAACTATTTTTTGCTTTTCTTCTTCATACACTGAAACAGAAATGTAGCGTTCTACCTGGGAAAGCTCTGGAGCGTGAGGGCATGGAGGATAAGGACAATGGTTTAGTCAGCTGCAGAAAGATGTGACAATGGACACCGTGTTGCCACTGAAGTACAACAGTTTCTGAACAAGACTCTGCAGGCACTGGGCTACATATTGATGCATTGCTGCCTTCTTGTCCCAAGCCCCAACTCCTTGACCTGGCTTCTCCTCACAAGCTAGCAACCAGGGATGGATGTGATGACAAGGAGAGAGACTGCCAGAGGGAGTCAGAGAATGTCCTTCTTCACAGAGCATTGTGTCAATCTGTGTTCCCCTTGATGCCATACTCACTCAAAGCTCCCAGAAACGTGGAGGATTAAGGGACTGTATACTTGTGCACCCATTACTTATTCAGCTGATTTTCCCTACCTAACTCCATGAGCCAGGGAAAATTGGAGATGGAAATCTGGCTTGGTGCACAGTGTCCCTCACCTCTACAGGTGCACCGGCATCCCCCTCACCTTGTCACAAAGTATTCCCATCGGTCAGGTCCCCATCACAGCAAGTGAATGTTCGCTTACCACACTGACTACAACACTCAAGTCTAGACTGGATAAATGATCAGAGAGAAAACCAGATTATGTTGGCAGAGAGAGAGAGGTAGATATGGTGACTGTAAGCAGCTATACTCTTCCTTTGATCCTCCAGAGGCTTTTTGCCAACATGACGGGTAATGCATCCAGTTGTTCATACTGAGCAATGGCGGACGCTTGAAGTCTACTAATATCAATAGCAGCGTTAAGACCCAGCTAAGCCCTCAGCCCACAAAACGTCTAGCAGAGAGCTCCCTGCACTCAACCACGTTGAGGGATTTGCTCGGTGTATGTGGCAGCGGTTGCAGGTAGGCAGCAAGCTGCCAAAACCAAGTTCCTCAAGTGCCAACTTCTACGTATATGCGACTGCTGGGACTGCTGCAGTGCAAGCCTTATCACATTCCTTTGCTTCAGAAGGATGGAAGAAGGGGATTAAAATCTTTAGCAACTGACATATTGCGTGACATCAATAATACATCCTAATTGTGTTCCTAGTTAAAAGAAAGTTCTTAAAGTAGTTGAGAATATAGTTTTACTTATTTTTATAACTCCTCTTCCTGGCTTCCTGACAGATATATACAAAAAGCAATATATAGTCCAATCTCTCCATATGAATATATTTAGGCAGGTTTTAAACACATGTGCAAATTGTAGCTCAAAGGGATGGAAATGCATGCTTAAAGGTAAGCATGTACATAAATGCAAACACATTTTTTACCAATAGATTTTTAAATTTAAAAATCCCTTACATATACTGATTTTTTTTCAGAAGTGAAGCACACAGTGTCAGAAAAAAATCCATAAACTTGCCATCAAAAAGATGCATAGTTACCCGAAACCATACAGGGCAACATAACTTCTTATAATCTATAGAAGAAATGAAACTCAGCAATAACAAAAATATTTTCAGAATGACACATGGAATGAGTTTAAAGTTAAAAGTGACTTGAAAAAATAAGTAAAATAAACATCAAACTATCTCTGACCCTGAGGAGGTTATTGAGAAGGCGGAGCCAGTGGTATACAGCATGAAGACAAGACAAACCAGACAGCATTTGAAACAAGAGAGTTTCCCACTAGATATGAGGAAAAACTTCTTCCCATGCGGACAGCTGGGTGGTGGACCAGGCTGCCCAGCAAGTCTGTGCAGTGCCCATCCGTGGAGGTTTTTGGCATGCAGCCAGTTGACTAGGGAGTTCCTGAGGTCCCTCCGAACCTGAATTATTTTACGACTGCACCAAAAGGAGCAGCTTTACACAATCACTGTGTGGCAAGCTGAAGGACATATTACACCAATGTCAAACATTTTCAAGTGAAGCCTGACTGGTGGCACCAGTAATAAACATTTTTACACAGAGTGCCTGGGTGGGTGCTACAAGCCAGGAGCTGTCATACACAATAGCGATGCTGGCAGCGGAGGGCAGCTTTTGATGTGCTTTGTAACATCTCTGGTCATGATTTTTATCTAAAAATTGCAAATGGAAATACTCTGCCAGAAGTAAGCACTACCTCTAGTTCACCCCAACACCTTAGCATAAAGCTCACTTTGCCAAGCAGTCATGGCAAAGTGTTTTCTGACTCACGTTTTATAAGACAGCCCTTTCTGTTCCCCTCAGCTTCATGTCTTTAAAAATATTCACATTATTTTCCACGGCAGTCATGATGGACAGCTTACGACTATAGGGCCAAATGGGTGCTGAGCCTTGAACAAACACGGCTGAAACACCACAGCTCTGAGTATGGCTTAATGAAAAGAATAAGCAGACTCGGAGAGGTTGAACAGAACAACCCAAACAAAGACAGCTGAATAGTATGCAAGAACTTGGCCTCCTTGGGCCTGCCTGTGTCCCAGTTTTCTTTTCTGCCTGAGCCGGACATATTTTGAAGAGCTTGAATAGTGCTGAGCGACTGAGGGTGGGCTGACGAGGAGGAAGGAGACAACAGCTGCTGCATTGCCATGGCAGGAAAGCAAAAGGTGAAAGAACAAAAGAACAGACTGCGGAAGACGGTGCTGTTTATGATCTCAGCATCGTGGAAGAGGTGTGAGAGTTCATGGAGACGCCTTTATGATTGCAACTGAAAGGCTTCCTTGCTGGCTGACCTGCTGCTGTGGTTCTAAGTCATTGTTCTCTCCCCTACATCTGAAGTTACTCACGTTTTAAAATTATATGCCTTCGTATTTCCTAGCAGCTTTAAACAGTTATGGTTAATTTTCCTGTTATTATTTCAGGACAAATCCGGTTTGCAATATTATCAAGAAGGCAGCTAGGTAAAAATCTCTGCACATCTCAACTGCCTTTGAATTCTTCCTTTGCTGTCAGGTGTTGCTAAAGCCAGAGAAAATGCATTGCTTTTCCATGTTGCTCTTCATATATCCTCTTTGACAACTCCTATATGTTTTGTTTCTCTGAGCAGGACTAGAGGGGAGATTCCTTCAGAGGACCCTTCTTTATGATATATAACTTACAGGTACTCTAAGAGACAATCAGAAAACATAAGATTCATCAAGTTGCCAACATACTGCCATCATCAATTTCAATTTTCACAATATTGTCAAAGAATGCAGAGGTGGTATGCAAAAATGGTAGATATGAACTAAAAGAAATGAATTAAATAAATAGCCATTAAAATGGCAAGGACTTACAGCTTCCTCAGTTGCTAACAATAAAGGAGACATAAAATCTCAGTTTAGACATCTTTTCCTCCAAAACAGTTTTGTTTATATATGTTATCTATATAACAAACATGTAAATAAATGTCTTTATACTATGTTAATAGCTGGGAACTAGATTCAAAACCTTCCAGACTGACATTCCTCAATCCCTACTCTTCTCACTTGCAGCTGTTATTAAATCTTTCCAGATATTTCCACCTTATTAAGACCAATTTTTGAGTTGGAAACATTTCAGCAGTGTTTTGGATGGATTAACCTGGGAAACACACCTGCTGGGACTCTTGTGCAGAGTAGAGCAAGAATCATAAGGAATAGTGGGACCGATTCTGGTCTACTTTGCAACATGCAAGAAAATGTCACCAAAACTTAAGAGTCATACTGGTGTAAACCCAGAATGTGCATGACCTGCCAGAACTACATGCTGGCTGCAACAAGATCTGTCATTCAAATGTGAGCTTTCCTCTTATATTTTGTCTCAAATGGCTCTTCTTGAACCAAAAATCCATTTCCAGGTATTCTTAACTGGCACATGGAACATCAAACATCCCAATAATACAGAATCAGACCTTAGAAAATACAGATAAGAGACTCAACTACCAGCTACGTGTCCTAATTAAGTAAAGCCTTCATTGATCACGCCTCTATTAGGTAATGTCAGATTTCAGCTCATTAAGAATCTTTTCACAGAAGCAACTGCAATATTTGAATAAAGTACGTATTTTACCAGGCAGAGGCTTGTGAATCCTCTGACAAGACATTTTGAAAGGATTTAGAAATGCTGACCAGGATGCTCCCTGAATATATTGCGTATTTATGCTCACCTGTTTCCTGCTCCTTGTTTTACTGTTAGTTATCTCATAATGAAATTGCATATTGAGTCATTTCTTCACTAAAAGTTTGTTTGTTTTTAACCTTTTGACAAAAGTAGTATTATATTCTAGATGTTCTTAAAATCAGCCTAAATTTCCGTAACTTTATGAGCCAAACTAACTATGTCCTGCAGAGTATCGTAACACTGCGACAATTTCTGACTTATGTTATTTGAATTGATAGAAAGAATCATAACTGACATCTCCATCAAATGTTGTGGATGCCTTCAAATTCATTGAGTCATTGAGGTCATACATGAAATGTTGAACTTCAGTAAATGACTGCATCAAAGTGTATGTTTTTGCATCAGTGAATTCACAAGCATAAGCCAGTCAATGAGAAATAATATAGGGGTAACTCTTGTACTTACAGTACATTTGTAGCTTACTGTCAGGTTTATCAGATTTTTTTTTATAAAGACTAGTACCTTCTAGTCTATGAACACTACAGAAATAATCCAGTCTTTGAATTGTAATGATTTTAATAATAATTTACAAAATTCAGTCTGCACAAGCATTCTCAGCTATATCCAGTTCAAGTACAAATACTCTGGAAGCTAAAATTTCTTTCTTGCAAGCCCCTAAATTAAAACACATAAACACAAATCACTTTATACATTAACCAAGATTCTCCATGTAATTTTTGGGGAAAGGGAAAAAAAAAAAAAAAAGGGCATTTTCAGTAAATCAAGATCTTCCACTATGAAGTTAAACAAAAAAGTTGCTTTTCTGCAAAAATAATTTTGGAATTCAACCCCTTTCAAACCCCGGAAAATGTAAAAAATGTACTTCAAATAATCAAAATATTCTTTCTACTTTTATAAATAAACCTATTATGTAAAAGCTGTGGTTTTTTATTTTATATTTGTAAATTGTAAATGTAAAAATGTAAACTTACAATGTAAAAATAATTCAAAAATTCTGTCAAACGCTCACTGCAAGTACTGATGAAATAGTATACCAAATCAGTAGGAAACTTCCCACCTACTTGAAATAATTTTTTTTTTATTACTCATTGCGTATTGTTAGAAACATAATTGCTTTAACTTATTAAAACTGCTTATGATAACCAAGACCTATTTATGGTAACCAAGGCCAAAGCACTGAAAAAACCAACAGCAATTATTTTTAGTAGTATGACTATATGAAACTGTCCTCTTTCCTTCAAAAAAGTCCACAAACGGGATAGAGAGGAGCTATTTGCCGACTCTTCTCACTGAAGTCATTCTCAGAGAAAAAGCAATGTTTTAAGTGGTGGAGAAATACGTGGGGTTTTTTGTTTCAGAAGAGTCCTTAAGTTTCATTCTTCAGATAAAAATTAAACAAACTGCAATGAAGGCTGTCATCATTTCACTATTAGAGAAGAACCACAACCCAGAAGTGGAAAAGGAACATTGCAGATGCTTTTGAAATAATTTCTCTGAAAATTAATTTCTAAAACTTTACAACTAACATCCAATATCACAAAGATATGTGAAACACTCTTCAGACATAAGGTCAAAATTTACCCTGGATCAAAGTCCATCCTTCTACTTTTTCTAGCTTAACATTGGCTCACTATCAGGAAACTGTTCCAGAGTGTCTGCAAAAGGAAATAGAACAGTGAAATTATCCTCCCAAAGCAGTTGAAAATCAGGATGTTTTTAAAGTCTCTGAGTTCTGCTGAATCCTATTGCTACCTTAACTATCTGGTTTAAGCTCTTGTGGTCTGTGTGTTGTAATTATGTACACATGCTAAGATTTTCCCCAAAGCTCCCTCAACAGTTAAAGAAAATTCAAATCTTGCTAATTAATCTTTAATATGCAATGGTCTAAAATTGAAAGAATAAATTTGTGGCTGGCTAGGTACAAGTGATATAAAGCCCTCTCCTATGAATAATGGAGCAGAAAGAGCCAAGATAAAGAAAATAAAATCTCAATGTTGAAATTCCTGTCTAGAGGCATTTGGTTTTGCTTTTAAGTTTTTTTTCATTTCTTTCTTATTTTTTTTTAAATTACATTTCTGGAGCCTAAGAACAAAAATTTTCAAATAACCAATTAACAGACACATGTAAGCATTCCTCTAATTTATGGAATTAGCTAGCGTGCAGATGAAATTATTAAAGACAAGGAGGTAAGTTTTGAAGAAAATGAGAAAACTTGATTTCTCAGAGCTTCCCCCACACATACTGCTCAAATGCAACACACTTTTCTACTTGCATGTTTGTAAATTCAGTAATCATGTCGCTATCAGTGAAGGGAAGGTGAATAACATGTGCATGACATATATGATATGGACATACATTAGCTTGTCTTTAAGAAATGTTGGAGTTACAGAACACTGAGCTAAACACCATGTTTTTTTCAGCAGGCATTACTGGGGTTTTATGTATTTTTTTAATATATATACACACACAGAGAGGCCTCTCTGCCAGTTTTCCTCAAGTGCTCTTGTTCCTCTCACTAAATATCCTCTGGCAGTATGACTCCATGACTAATAATTCAACAAAGTTTAGGTGACTGAGGCAAGTACCCACAATGAAAGCTCACCTTTAGTACAGTCAAAACTAGTAGTACATTTCCTCAGAAAAGTCAATAGTCCAAAAAGCCATTGGTTTTTTTCAGTGGAACAAAGTATTTCACTCCAAGTCTTCTTTTGTATGTTCAGTGAACTCATCTCATAAAATATTTTCTTCTAGAGGTAACTTTCATTCTCTTAATTGAGTGAAGACAGACTGAAGAACTATTATAATTTAAAAATCATGTTAGTTACGTGTGGGTTGGCTTTTCTTTCCTGCTCTTCCTAACATGAAAATCATATATGTTTCTGTGAAACAAATCACACATGTAAATCACATACATTTCTGTGAAACAAAGAAAATATACCATATTCCCATGGCAAATAAAGTTTCCTACCTATACCTAGCTCAGTGTTTCACGTACTTTTGGCATAGTATTATTGTTCCATACCCTAGCTCTTAAACTCTGTGGAATATATGAACAGACTCTGTATTTAAGGTGAAAACCTGTAGCACTCACTGCCTTATAAGCTGTCATTTAACAAACCAAAGTGTAGAAGATATTACTTGTAACCTCATATTTAATATACTATAATTACACCACTATATTGCTTATACTTTAATACGATGAACTCAAACAGCAGTGAGATCAACAGTGAATTTATGTAACGTTTTCTTACAACAGTATGTTGGAAAACAAATCTGCCTAAACAAAAATCCTTTGACATCTTAAAGTAAAAGCAGACATTTCTCACTTTACCACCCTATACTAAGGAATAAATGGTTGTCTAAATTTTTACTTTTTCCCATCTGCCGTGCTTCCTGCCATTCCAGCGCTACCTGGAAAGCCTTTCAGGTTTAGTAGAAACAAAATGAAGGATCATGCCAGAAATCTCTCTTCAGAAAAAACAGCTCTTTCTTTTCCTAAATAAACTCCAAAACATGGAGTTTCTAACTAGCTCATGTACATATGCATTTTAAAGGCGTGCATTGGTACCACATGGTACTCTAATGTATCTTACTCTATTTGGTTAACATTACACTTGCTCCTCTCCTAAATTATAAACACCTAAATTATAAACACCTTTTAAGGCAAAGCACCAATAAAGTTAAGTTTTGTAGGTACCCAGAAGGATATAATCTGTCTTTTTAATGTCTTCTAAGTCCCCTTATACTAAAATGTCCTATCTACCTAGTTTACAAATCATAAGACACCTTGCTTTAATATTGACTACTGCTCTCCAAGTAGCAATGCAACTCTCTCGGGAATAATGCAACGTTTTATATTGAAGTACTTTACAAATTTATTTCAACCTTTCTGTACAAGATCTTTGCCTATTGTTAAAATTACCAAACATGTAACCAGACTTCTCATCATCTTATCTGCTTTTTATTTGTATAGAAAAATAGGATGCTAATATCTTACAACAGTTCAACTAGTTATAATGAATTATATAGATTTTTTTCTATTTTTGGCAGAACAAGAATACTATCTATTAGACAACAAAGACGTGTCCCAAGGGAAACATTAAAAAAACCTCATAGTTGAATCCATGTATATTTCTTTTTAATCCAAATCTCTGATTTCTGTGTAACAATCTATTGTCTTTTATAAAAAAAAAAATTTAATAAACAACCGCAACAACTTCTAATATAAGAAGTCAATTCTGAAGCTTCCAGAAACCATTATCTATTTATTTTCCTATTTAAGAATTCAATTAAACAGTCTTGCTTAGTTTGCAACAAAGCTGGATCGTTTTGATATAAAAGAAGTCTCGGGACACAAGAACCTTGCAAGAGCTATGAATTGAACATGGCCTAGAAACATTTTTTTGAGTTTAGGATTTGCTTTATTTACTATCATTGATAACTCTTATTTACTATATATTTTTATTCAGTATCAAAATTTTGGCCCTGAAGCAACCAGTTTCTATTATGATTCCAGTGAAAAACTTTGGTGGCTGAAGAATTTGGTAATCTCATAAGATCTCTTTAAAGACAAGAAACAGTACCATCTGTTCCTTCCTAATAGGCACAAACTACTCTTTTCATATCATAAAACTAGAGATTATAGAGACATTCAGCAATGCAACCAAATGCAATAATTCATTTTTTTTTTTAAAACAGCATGAAATACAAGGCTTTTTACATATTCAAAAATACTCAGATATGCAATGAGGCAAAAGCCTTTTTACATTAATCAAATAGCCTAACGTCAGCAATATCTTTCCTACTTAGCAACTCATAGAAGTTGCAACGAAGGAAGAGGAAAAAACGTCTGAATAAATCCAATCCTAATAAATTTTACCTCCTCAGCCAAATTTTATACCGTTAAACTTTCTCTACTGAAACATTTCAAGTCTATGGGAAACTATAAATACCACCATTAAATAATTTTGTTATAAATATATATAAAAATAATGCCTTAGCACTGCTCCCTGGACCACTGAATAGTCTTACATGTTCCAAAAAAAAAAAATTCCTCTTCAGAGAAAAATACAGCATTGAAAGAAACATTTCAGAAATTTATGGCCATGTGACAGAAGAGATGTTATGAAGAAAACGAATTTTTAGCTTAAATTGTAGCAACTCTTATCAGGTAATAAAATACAGAGCTATTTAACTGAACTGCCAAGGGAGGAGAACTTTAGACAAATGCTACACTAGGGACATTAGATTTTGTCGCTATTTCTGTGACGTTAACACATCGTTCACAACTTTTTTCACTAATGAGCGGTAATTACCACTAATGAGCAAGTGAAGCTATTTGGGAGATAATCAATTCACTTGGTTTACCATGCAATGCATGGTAAACTACTTGTATTGTATCAAATAGCTTTTCTTTCTGTTAAACGAAAAAAAATGAGCACCCATACCAACCTACATACTAATTGAAGAGACAGAGTAAAAATTGAGTTAATGTATTTTACTGAAAATTGTACTTTACATCTATTTAGAGATAGTTGTTATCTCATACCCTAATTATTTTTAACTTGACTCCGTATTTTTAACTTGCACTCCATGCTGGTAAGATATGCATCTCCTTCCTATTTTTTTTAATGCAAATGCTCTTCCAAAATTGGATATTAATTTGTATGACCTTTTCAATATTTTTTGAAGAGCAGGTTCATTAACTATATTGTCTCTAAATATTTGACTAAAGGAAAAAGTGAATTAGCTTCATTTGTATTAACCTCATTTTGTTTTCCCTGTGAACATCTAGTGCTTGCTTGCACAAACAATTTTCTACAACTGCAAGTATTTGAAGTAAATTTTGTTTTCATTTAAGTTCCTATGAGATGTACATTTCATCTGGTATGTGACAGAACATGGTAAACACACTGTTTCCAAACAAACAAAGCACAGAGATCCTGCAGGATCCCTCCTAGGAAGCTGAGAAGCGACTGAGTGAACAACAGAAAACCCATTCTTTGAAGGTGAATCGACATTCCCAGCCACAGGGTTTTGGGATACTGAAAAGGAAGCAGTGCCCATACAAAGCCCTGGGGCCAACAAACAAAGGAGTTAGAAAGAATCCATCCTGCTACATACCCGCTTCTCTCCCATCTACTGTATTCTTCAGTGCAGAAGTAAAATTCACAGTTTGTCTCAACATGTCCTCCTGTAATAAGTTTATGTATCTGTCAAGTGCAAGACTTGGTTTACTCCCCACGAGGGCAAATACTTTAATGGCATGCGAGGAATTCCTCTGTACAGCATCCCAGGGATAAATGCCATTTGCTCCCTTTGGCCCAAGGGCACGTGTCCTACCAGTGATTCCCATCATCTTGCTGCTACTTCATCCGAATACAGTTAGGAAGAACACAGTTGGCAAGTAGAGAAATTTCAGTTCATAATTTAGGGAGCACTGCTTTGTACTGAGGATTTAAGTTAAGTAGTACTTAAGACATTAGTTCAGTTAAGCCATCATTCCGGCAGCATGATCGGTGGCATCCAATCAACCCAATTCAGATATTTGAAACACAAATCACTGAATTTTTTCTGAGAGCTAACTATTTGTAAGAGTGGTAATAAAATAGAGAAAGTGAGTATTTGAGATGAAAAACAGAAAACACACACAAAAGGTAATTATGTTCTACAAAATGTTTGCTCAACTGTTGTTAATGTTAGGAGCAACTTAGACATAGTAAACGCCAATCACAGTCACGGTTAACTCTTCAACTGAATGGCAGATGTTAGTACCACTGATATGGGGAAATGACTCAAGCTAAATAATAACTGAAAAACATGTACTCTCTGGTTTTTGGTACTTTTCAGTACTCACGGGCTAGCAGGATCTATATTAATTCTAACAGTAACATGTTTGATAAAGATCACAACAATATTTGAAGCTCTGTGGAACGAACAGTGACAAGAATTAAAAGCCACAACTAATATTTATGTAAGTTATTGTTCCAAGCTGGGACACTATATTTTCAGTAAAAAATTGTCAAGCAAACATCCTACCTCTCCTCCCCAGAAAATTTAAGATCTCAAACTTCAGTCAAGGATTCAGAATTAGTACTTTTAACTATTAAAATGAAAAACCAAACACCAAAAACAACTAGTGAAAGTATTTAGCCTAAATAGCTAAAATGAGATTTTCCAAGGAGCCTAATGAATACTTCAGCTGCATTTTGGTTTAAATTAAGTGTCTAATTTATGTTGTGCTGCTTTGTTAACTGCTGCTGATGGGCAGGCATAGCAGTGCGGATGCAGAACGGCAGTAACAGATTTTCCATGACGTGATTATTCACCAGTAAATGAGCCTGGGGACAAACAAATACTGTTTTCACTTACAGCTGTATTAAAGTGCCTGGCATGGGCACTTTTAGTAAACACTGAGATGGTCGCTCCCAGAGCGATCATTGGTAGTGTGTGGTTATGAACGGCAAGATTCAAACCAAAGATCTATTCAGCAGCAGAAACTCCAAATTCTGCCAACAGGTCTTTTAAAAATTATGTATCAATTTCCTTTCAAATAATTAAATCCTCTCAGACACTATTGGTGTTCACTTCCTCCTTCACAAAGCCAACTATTCTCCTTACTATTTGGAAGATTAAATAAAAGTAGCCTGAGTGAGTATGTGTGTTAATGCCACTGAGTATTTCCACAGACACATTGTTCCCAGTTATGGCTCTAAATAAAAAGAATAAAGGATAGGAAATACAATACGAAAGTGAACTGCTGTTACTGTTCTGGTTCCTGGTTGATCGGATAAACAGATTCCTATGTAAAAATAACAGAGGAAAATACTGCACCCCTGCTATTACAGGATCAGTCCTGATCTTTTAATTTAGTTCGAGGTTGAGAAAAATATACATCTGTATGTCTGCAGTGTCAAAAACACATTGTCTGAGTAGCACCTAACAATTCACACAATAAAGTCTCTGGGGCATTGAACACAGTTGTATTGTGCTTAATGTCCTGGACTCTCACTCTGGCTCCTACACGCTACATAAAATGAATAAAAAATTACAAAGATCTAAAATATTTGAGTAAAAGGGGTAATAAATTAGTCTCTCCATCTCAAGCTCAGTGAATATTTGCTGGGATGTACTTTGCATAGATAGGGCTTTGAGTTCAGAGAAAGCTGACTAGAAGATAAAAGATCCTGATAACCTTCAAAGCTCTACTCTATCACTGAAAAATGAGTTTCCCACATAGGTCTCCAATGGATTAGCAGCTTCGTTGTATGCAAGCCCTCCCCATGGCTTTTCATTACATTTCATAGTCACTTAAGCCTTTTCTTAATAAAAAGACAATGCCAAGGGTGAGATTACGAAATACTCCAAAATTAAGTTGATAATGGTTTAATTAAATGTTGCTCACTAACAACATTTCTGGCATGACTCAGGCAATAAAAGGGAAAAATGAATGCTGTAATTGCTTCTTTTGCTGCCTTTTCACAATCTTCTGAGATGCTCTTCCCATGACATTGCCTTTCAGAGCATGCTGCAGAAGAACTGGTTACATGACATGGCTGCTCAATTCAGTTTTACGCTTTGCATGAAGGATTCATTTTGACTCCGGGTTTGGTATGGAGCAGGCGCTGCATGATCAGATTTTGTCTGCTGCTTTTCAATTAAAATAAGAGGGGCAGGTCCTCAAAGGGAGTAAGTAAGCATACCTCTGTTGAAGAGAGTATTTACTAAGCCTTCTCCTAATGTCAATAGCAAAATCTTCCTACTAAATTCAAGCTGTACTTTCTGTGGTGATGCCCATCTCTGCACAGAGAAGGTTCATGGCACTTCCTATAAGCAAGATTCATTCACTTAATAAAGACACATATAAATACACACTTCTTTCTGTATTTGGTTCTTTAGATGTTGCTTCATTCCTTCATGCTGCAAGTACTGCACAGTTTGTGCTCCACACACCACGGAGCATGCTTTCAACCCTACAAGTCACCTGTGATGGATAAGCAGATAAACAGTTTCCCTAGTATCTCCTCTATTATAATTTCTTCTACAGTGTTATGTTTCTTACATGCTATATTCTTGCCATACATAAAACAACTCTGATTCATTGTCAGCTTAGAAATTTTACTTTGCTAAGTAGTTCGGGGTCAGTGCCTGATCATTTGCTGTTCTTGAAACAGGCAAGTTAGTGACGTGTTCCAAAACGTGCATAACATCAACTATTTTCTGTGGAAGACATGGAGAGGTGTGATTAAGTTTACATTTCCCCTTAAAACCAGACTGCTCGTATGGCTTTGAATTAGCTAACACAATAATCTTGTATGTTAAAAACCTTCTAGTAGATGTTCAGCATAATTATCCATTAATAAAGCCCAATAAAGATGATATACTTAGATAGTGTTAAAAGTGTAGTATTAGGGGCTATATAACAATTTTAACCTAGGCAAACTGGAAATCTAATTAAAAGAATGCATAATGTCATGGCAATTAAATAAGGAAAAAATATGAGTTTGTTTTCAATAACAGAAATGCCTATAAAAATATGCACAAGTAAGAAATACTATCACATGAAAAGCAAAATTCATTAAATCCCAATATGAAACTTAGCAATGGTACAGTTACTAGGTACTGTACAAAGCCATGAACCACTCTGAATCAGATGCTCCTATCTTACATACAGAACAGCCAGCAAAAATATCCCTTGTGTTTGCAAAAGCGGAAACTTGCAGAGGTAGTTCAATGTATGACAGGTCACCATCCACACTAAAACAACCTTCATTTGTCTCCTTATCATTCATGTAGAGGCACATCTTATCGATGTTTTTCCCCAGTGCAACACTGATTTTCTGACTCCGAAGTAGATTAGCTGTAACACTAACTGAATTTTTTTCTCAGCAAAACTCCTGGCTTCACTTTTGCCATGAGCGCCTTCATTCCCAGACTTTGCTTTTAGGGTAACAACAGGAAACAAACTCTTTTCCTCTACAACAACAGAACTGCAACGTTTCACAGGATCACTGCTGCCTTTTCCAGCCCAGTACGCAGCCTCCTAACCAACACTGAAGTGGTTTCTCCCTGTTTTCTTCAAGAGACACTGGACTTTCCCCTCTGTTTTTAACTTCACCTTTCCTGTCTACATCAGCTTCTGTCTTAATTGATTTGGCATACAAACATGGGTCAACAGGAGGGATTACAGCATTTTACAACCCCTATCCATCCTGCTCCATGCTGAGCAAACAACCCTGGGAAGTAACAAAGCAGACGAGGATGTTTTTCAGACACTACTTGACTCCCCCCTAAAAAGCAGCAATTTAGCAGTAGGTGCAGAAAGGCAGCAAAGAGAAGGGCTCAGACACATCATACACAGTATTTTGGATGACAGAACATTTTTTTTTCATTGTATTCATAACAAATGCTCTTGAAAACACCAAGTGTAACACTAACAGCGTAAAATAAATGGAATTTGCTTATTTTATAAAGGTACCTCTGTGGTTTTGGACACAATTTCAATAGTTTCTTCATCCCTACCTAAAAAAACCGAGGCAGATACCAGGCGATAGCAGTCATAAAGGAGCAATTGGAGCATATTCCCTATCAGGCAGTTATAGAGATGTGTTATGCTGAGCCAGAAAGTATCTATCAGCAGTTTCACAAAAAGGCTGGCAACTCTACCCGTGAGTGCTGAACCTACTACGACCATTAAAATCGCATGCGTACCTACCCTCAGAGGTATATGTGAACATACTCTGGGGTGCGTGGGAAGGGGGTGAGCAGCTCAGCTACTCAGCACAGCACTTGTGCCTCTTTAGGGAGGTGGAGGAATACAAGCACTGCTGCCAAAATGGTTTTTGTAGGGAGGTGGAGGAATACAAGCACTGCTGCCAAAGTGGTTTTTGCACCACAGACTACATGTGGCGAGCGCTGCATTAGGCGGGGGAAGCCAGAAAGCTGCTGAGCATACGTACCTTTGCCACAGGGAAGGATGGGGGCATAAAAAGGCACCCCAAAAAGTGAGTACTGTTATAAAGTAACTGCAAACCCTTCTACAAAGGCCTCTAAAAATCAAAAGGCATTTCTATATCAGTAGGTTGTCTTCACATCAGCCCCCTCTATCCGTAGAGAAGGAAGTAAATTGCAAGTTATGGTTATCACACCATGGCCGAACCTCGCAGGCAGTGGAAGGAAATGGCCTATATATGACTGGTTCATCTTGGGAGCTGAGGTCTTCTAATTCAATCAAATTAAAATAATGAACTGCATAACCTCTTACTTGCACGGTACTTTTGATTTTTAGAGTAATAACAAACTTATTAACCAAGGATGATTAAATTTAGAGTAAGAAACCATTTTCTTCTGTAATATTTCCTAGTAGTAGATGACTTGAAATGGTTCCTTTCTGTTTTCTATTCAGAGAACAGAAACAAGAAGCAGAACATCCACAACACGATCGTCCATATTAATAGCATGCTTAAGGCAAGGAAAATGTACTTTCATAAATTGCTATAATTGTGCCTGGATGCGTCATTAGCTGACGCACGATTAGATCAGTACGTTAGATTAGAATGACAGCATAGGGATTTCTCTGTGTGTTTGTGTACAACACAAATGAAAAAAATGTGACTAATTAAATGTGTGTGTAGATGCTTTAGCAAAAATAGCAGCCAGAATAGGAAAAGAGAAAACTAGAAAGAATTCCAGAAAATAGAAGAATCTATACATTAGATAGCTGGTTTAGGTATTTCCACAGACAAAAAAAATTTGTGAGTTCAGTAATCTTCCATTAATAACTTTATTTCATTTTACTGGAGTCGTATTTTAGTTCATGAAACTTTTGATTTTAGAACTGATTCCTCTGAGATTTTCTGTGAGGAATTAAACTTTGTTTCATCTAATATAGTGATGTATTTATATATTTAGCCACTTAACAAATTTTCATAAGATATAGGTGCATTTGCAGGTTATAGCTTTCAGTCCCCCACCAGCATAAAAGGACGCTCTCTTGACAGGTGCAATGATAAAAAATGTGAATGCCAGGTGACATAAACAAATCACAATTACATTACTTCTTGGAAATTGTTCTTATTACAAGTGTAAGTTAGAATCTATTGTGGTACCTGGGGCACAAAAATATATTTTTGATTTTTTTTTTAATTACTTATTTCAGAGACAATTCAGTCAACTTGTAAATGAGAGCATGTTATCTGTAAGGACTTTTGTTCACTAACTATACAGTTATAAACTAACCAGCTTCAAATCAGTTTGCAACCATGCATTTTATCATACTGTACAACAGAAATCTCACATTTATATCCATGAACACAGTAAAACCAAATTCTTCAAAAAGAGATTGATCTCTTCCTGGTTAAGAAAGTAAAATTGTGGTCAAAATTTTTCATCTGTTTCTTGCCATCACTCTTTCAATGAATTCATACCTGCCTGCAATTGTCTTTGTGTTCTCATCTGTGCTACAGTACCAGCTCACCTTTTCATTAAACCTAATGGAAACACTGACTGCTCGCCGGCAGCCCTTTGCTGTGTAGGGGAATACTCTGGCCTTTGACACACCATGCTGTGCTATTCCCATCTAAATGGGACAGGGCAGAGATGACCAAAGATGGTAGAGTTTTTTTACCATCAAATACCTCTAGCAAACTAAAAGGAAAAAAAAAGGAAAAAAGCTAAAATGACCAGCAAAAAACCACTTGTCACAAAAGAATGCTCAAAAGCCTTTACCTTATTCACAGAATTTAATCAGTGTAAATGACTTCAAATGTAAATGCCATTAAGGGATTAAGGGAAGAACAGTATTGAAAAATTAATTATGGTAGAGGAAATGTCTGATTATCCTCCTTTCATATCTCAGCTCTAACACATCTTCAGTGTTAGATTAGTACCAGCAAATACCTGCTTTAGAATAATGCTGTTTTGCAGTATGTTGCATTAGTGTAGCACAAAATTTGGGAAATACGTTTTTGTGGGTTTTTTTACACATATCTCACTTGCACACTGCATTGTGAAACTTTAGTATTTTTCATTTTATAAATTTCATTTTAGTTTAATTTAGACACCACTTCTTGAGAAGTAACTTTTTCTTCTACATTTACTTCTTTGAGTAAATACACTACTAATGAAAAAACTAATTCAATCAGGTCAGTTTTTTGTATTATTGTACTTTTATCTGCATATGTTAATACATTATTAATAGACACTAGAGCACATTATGAACTTACGTTTACAGTAGCTAATCCACAGTGCTAGGGTGCTGCAGAGTGTTAAAAAAACAAACTATTGATCTGTTAGACCATACAATGAACTAAAAAAATTATCAATCACTTCTGTAAAACAGTATTCCTGATTTATAGACCACTTTTAAATTACTGTAGAAGTGTGTCCCAGAGTATAAAGATATCCTCCTGCTATAGCGTGGTTTTGGTAATGGAATGGAGCTAGTATTTCTGATGACTCCCTGAAGTTGCATCACCCTTTCATTTCATCAGTGGAGTGCTGAGTTACCCACTTCCTCTGTTACGAAAGCCAGTGCTTACATCACCATCCTGAATGCAAATGAGACAGCAAATAGTATGGAAAAGGAAGTGTAATATGATGGCATTACTGAGGTTGTTAATTAATATCAATGCAGAATGGCAGAATGATGACTGATGAGGTGATCTTAGGGTATTTTAGAAGTCAAGATTTGCATCTGCCATATTTCAGTACATTTCAGTTACTATCATTTGTTCTCGCAACGTATTTCATTTGTGCTAGTAATACCTCAAGCTTATAGCCAATACGCATTCTTATCTCAGGTTAAAACCAAGTATGTTCACTTTCATGAGCATTTGCCTATTTTCACGAACAGATCTGTGCAACATAACCCAGAACCTTGCAATATTCTCATGCAGGCAGTCAGACTGGCAGCCTAGAAGAGCCAGGTTATATCCTGTCGTCTTACCCAACTTGACAGACTTTGTTACCTCTTGTGTTTATTTGTTTCTTAGGTTAGTGCTGAGCACACATCCATACCCTCTGTTTTGTTTGGGAAGTGACTAGCACTTTTGGGTGCTACCAGAAGGACATAATGAAATAATAATTAACAATCAAACTGCCTTTTTATAGGCATCTTACTTTATGAAAAGCTTTCTAAAAAGAAGTTTGGCCAATATGTTAAAAGATGTAGGAAAGGAAAGTTGTCCCTAAAGGGAGATCATTAGTCTTGTCTTCTGATAGCATCATCACAGAAATACCAGAAAAGAAAGAATACTCTATTAACTTCACTTGGATTTATTGAGTTGCTTGTTCACTGCCACCATTCACCATAAAAATGGAACAGATGCATCTCAGTCTTGAGGAACGATGTCGTAAAACATTTTATGCAAAACATTTTAATAATATTACAGCCATGCTTGCTATGTAAATATTCACTAAAACACAAAGATAAGAAAGATGTGAAAGTAGAAATACTACCTAAAAAGGCATTTCAATTATTTTAAAAGTTATTAAAATTCTCTTAAAGTTCATAGATTTGGAATATACAAGTAAGGCAATTTAAATATAGACAATGTTAGAAAGGAAACAGCATAAAAGCAATCAAAAAAGAACCCATCATAGATTTTCTACACTGAGGCTTGAGTCAATGCTGACTGTTAATCCACCTTTCACGATCAGGCTCCTGATTCAGGCTATTGCGAAAGTATACATCTATCAATAAAGACACTTACGGAATAGTGTGTTTGCTTAAAGCTAGGCTTGTGCTTTGAATACCTTTTCAAGCTTATTTTGATGGCATTCTCTAAAGTTTGTAATGCTAAGGTTCTTGGAAGATAAGACTGCATTGTCGAAGCTGTTTCAAACAGTTTCTGATTCTGTTGTGCTAGACTCAAAAGATCTTTAAAAAATACGGATAAACTGACGGTGATTCCTACTAACCCTGGTACTCCTATGACTGAATTCTGTTAAATGGTCTTCGATCAGGAATCACAGTAGATTGTACACTGTATTTCCAAAAACTGATCGTTAAGATTATTAAACTGCTGTGCTCGTCTTTGTGGCCATTAGAAATCTCAACACTTTCAGTTAATTCTTTACATTTTTGCCTAAATACAGAATTTAATGTGAAATCAGGACTAGGTGAGAAATTCTTTACATCACAAACCTATACTACATGAGCAAAGATGTCTAAAACAGAATAACTTCCTAGCTTTTCAGTTATGATGATTAACATAAAACAATGCGCTGCAGCTCATTAGTTTTAGAACCTGCTTTTGCATAGAGCTGATAAAATATTATGCTGTATCTCTGGATAATTACAAAGCTGCAGAGGAAGCTTTAGTTCAGAATTATATCACATAATTTTTCTAGTAGTAAAATGACAGAAACAAATGAGAGCTAGTATAGTTTTGACAGGACAAGAAAAGAAGGACTACCAAAACTAGGACTAAATATCTTTTTATGTACCAAAAGCACAACATTCTAAATAACCAGAGAATTGAGCATCAACAAGCAATTATTTGTCTGAAATATAAATTATCAAGTAGCAGAAAATATATAATTGCAGAATATTTCTACACAAATTATAAATTAAAATGAGACATTTTAATTAGATATAAGGAAAATCTTTTACCATTAGGACAGCCAAGCATTGGAACAGGTTGCCTAGAGAAGTTGTGCAGTGCCTGGTTTTTAAAGACTAAGCTGGATAAAGCCCTGAGCAGCCTGGTGGCACCTGAGCTGACCCTGCTTTGAGCATCAGGTTGGACTAGAGACCTTCAGACCTTCATATTCCACCCTGAATTATTCAGTGGTTCTATGACTTCCATTCTACAAATACTTTCTAAGTAAACAGGAAAACTCACAGGCACACCAACTAATGCTCTAGAGGACAAAAGTTTCAGACAAATGGGAAACCAAAATAAAAAGCATGTGAGGGAGCAAAACAAGTGGCATAAACCAAAAGAAAACCTTTTTTTTAAAATTACCACCTCTTTAAAGCTAAAAAGATAATAAGTATCAATTAATATTCTCAGATGAAAAATCAAGAATTAGGGAATAAAGATTTGCACGCTAGTAAATAACATATAATAGTAAATAATATATTATAGATCAGGAACCACTTCAAACATTGCACAGGGAGGTTAATGCAGAAAGACAGAGATAGCAAAGAGGGAAGGGATACTCTAAATAGCTCCTTGCATTGCAGTACTCTTCACAAATAACTAAAAGACAGTTGGGACCTTGGAGATAAACATGAGGTCAGCAAAAAAATCTGAAAAAACTGAAGACCAGCATTTATTATTGAATTATAAAAGAGGTTTTAGGCTCTAGCATAAAAGAAATAAGTTTTGAATAACAGATGCAGGTGCTCATATATGAACTTATGACTAATTCAGAAAATTTAACATTACAGACTTTTGTTAAGGAAAAAAAAAAAGATAACATCAACAGCAGAAGTAATAGTGATATCAAAATAATCAGGGAATAAGAGATGACTGCAAACAGATGTGTGCCAAACGATGAAAAATAAAAGGAAGAACACCTAAAGGAAGTAAATAGCCAAAAAGTTATTCTCAAGAACAGTGACATAAGAGTAATGACAGCAAGGGACAGACTCCTTTGAACAGTGCAAGACCTTGCAAGCAGGTCTATCAACACAGCTGTGCTATCAACACAAGCATCAATATTTTTCAGAACACCGAGAGCAAAAGAACGAAGGGTAAGATGAAGATATCCAAGAGATTGAGCAAGCAATAAAGATGACAAAAGGATAAATTAAATGATTGATAGTACACACCTTGATACCATAAAGAATAAGGAGTATAGAATGGGAAAAAACAGTAATGTTACATCATGGGATATATTTATGAGAAGATAATTCCAAGACAAGTGAATCATATATTTGTATTTTCATGAATTTTTATTAGCATACTTTACTGAGAGAAGAAACTACAAATTTAAATTGAAGCTTTAAATTTATAGAAGAATCGGGGAAACTGAGCACATTTTGGAAACCGGGGGAGGGGGCAGGAATGGGTTTCTTAAAAAGTAAATTGTTTCCCCACCACATTCTTCACAGTACCAAAAAGGGTAACAGACTATGTCCCATTTTTGCTGCATGGTAAACTAGTACCACCAGAATCCAGGAACACAGGCTAGACATGCAGCAAGGTATTTGGAGCACACTTCAACCCTAAATTCACAAGGCAGTTTGTAACAATAAGAGTTACAGCTGCAAACTTAAAGATGATTCCAAATTTTCTTTGCACAAGGACTGTTATATCCTCACTGCACACGAATGAGCAGACTTAACAGGATGATTACTGAACTGATTCATGGCCTGCAGATGCTAAATCCAATCCATGAACGTATTGAGGGAATGAAACAATAAAAATAGCTGATACACGAATACTATCAAGTCCTAAAAGATATAGAAAAAATTACAAATCACTTGAAAAAGCAAGCCAATGGCATTACATTACTCACTCCTTAAGCAGAACAACACCTGCCATAAAAGTTGAATTAATAAAGCTGCATCAATGACAAGGCACACATTTTAATTGTCTTTCAGATGTCCTCTATCCACACCAATTGCATCACGGTCAATTAAGAAACTTTGACCCAATACTGAGAAGTAAGATATCGCCCTTTCAGCGCAGTCCTCTCGAATCACTAGTCAGTTGACAAATCATTCCTAAGTACTAGAATTTCTGTATTTCTGTTGAGGGTTTCATGAAATAAATCTAGTCTTATTGGAGCAAAATCTTGAGTAGAACATATAGCTTAAAATAAGTAATCTTGTGCAAAACACATGAATAGCTACTTAAATTCAAAGAAACAGCACAACTTAAGACAAGTACATCCACCTTTTCTCTCCAGTTCATCCTTAAGTCACTTCTTGGAATAAATTACTTTAAAATGATTTGACTTCTTTCTATAGAATTTTTATAGGATTCACTCACTTTTCCCACTAATGGTCAGCCATCTTATTTCAAGATGAGTCACTACTAATTGAAAGAATGAGATGCTATGGTACTACCTTACCTTGAAAAGAGACTATCCATCAGGCAAGAGAAACTTTAAAAGCACAGTAGAGAGATTTACAAGAAAAAAAAAAAAAATTACTGAAATAAAATGTTTACTTGTTTTGGTGATTTTTTCTTCATCATTCATTACACATGTAATGTGTGTATTCTTGTCACCGTTAACTGAGGACACTTTCTTGTTTTTGTCTTAAGCACATTACCCAAAGTCCAGAAGCATAAAGAAACGTCATGCAGCAAAATCATCAGGAGTCACAGTGCTATTCTCACTGAAGCAGATTAGTAATTTTAATTTAATAAAGTCTTATTTTTTATGGTACACATTCTAGCAATGCACTATATGCAACTATTTATAGCTCAACAATTTTAAAGGTCTACCCTGTCAGTCCACTGTAATGTACAAAATTTCCAGCACAGCTGGCTGTGCGCAGAGTGCACAGACTCTACCTTACAGACTCAAAGAAAAACATGGCACAAAAGACATCTAAAGTTTTCTCATCAGAAGCAAATCATCTTTATCCTGAAAACAAATTTAAATTAGTTGAATGAGAGTAACGAGCACAGTGCAGAATAAATACAGAAAATGAAGTAGGTGGTACTTTTCATTAATATCCCGTGCAAGTGTATATTATGGTGATAAATACATATTTTTGTTTTTCTAAAGCTGATTAACTGTATTAATACTGCTGTATTCATTTTCTGAGCATTCATATTTTATGAGCTGTGCAAGTTAGTGTATATTGCAAATCCCATTTTTCAAATGCTGTATCACTTCTGGATACAGGAGGGGACATTACAATTATAAATGAGTAAAACTTCAGTGTGTGCATGTCATACTCTCCATTAAAGCTAAACAGAGCAGTTGTGATACAACTGATTTGTAGTTACTCCTCTAAACGGCAACAAACACTTAAACAGAGTAAGTTACATTGATCAGTAAATTTATGAAACTTTTTTAAAAAAGGAAAGTCTGCAGGGGTATAGAAAAAAAGAAAAAAATTAGGTGAATACAAAAGAGAAAAGGTAGGGAGAAGAAGAATGAAAACTCAAGAGAGGAAAGGAAGATGCTCCCAGCTTTGCACAATTACATAAAATTACTCAAACATGCTATGTTTTGTAACTACTGTTGAGGAATTTATCTATTTTCCAGTTTTAGATGATTTGGAGCCAATCAGGAAAAGGACAAGTTCACTTCATATGTGAATCCAGTCACACACTTGATCTTGATTTCAAGTTTTGTAGATTATATTAGAATAGAAATTATATTGACATATCCATTGAGTTCCATGTGGTTTAGGCAGAAATCACGACCAAGACAAAAGTAACGCTTACTAAGTTCATCAAGGCAATTCTCAAAATTTCCAGTCAACACTCTGAAAACACCCAAAGTCTTTGTAGGCATCAATTTTAAATATTGGTTTGCACAGAGATACTTAAGCCTTTACAGCACTGAAGAACTTAGTGTGTATCCCATGCCACAGTAGACTGGCAAGAAGGCTGCAAGTGCAGTTGGCTACTGTGCACGATGGAGGTAAGGCTTAGGCAGGGCAGTACGGAAGTTCTTCAGTAGATTTAACTCCATGTTCCTTTCATAACTTAAAAGCTTGCACTTTTGGAGTCTAAGGTAATTTCAATAACAGAAACAACTTATAGTCCTAGCCGTTAACAGCAATGTGTGGGAAACTACTAATAGAAGTACTAACGCTCTTAATTGCAAATAAACTGCTTTTCTCTCACTTCCACCTCCACTACAAACTGCTTGGTCTAACTAATTTTGTCTAGCTCTTCTTTATCTGTTATTTTGAGTGGATTTTTTTTTCCTATTTCACTATCAAATTGTGAAGACCCTAAATTGTTTCAGTTAGTTCTGCTGAGAACTTCAATACTGCCACATTTCATGCTCCTCCATTACCAGGTTATTATTTTATATTTCCATTTTGATTTCCCTTTCTCTTTGAATGTGAAATGCAAAATTACCAGTAGATCTGAAAGATTAACCATAGAGTAATACAGAGTTTACTTGCTAATGTAGGCACGGAGTAGTACATAATTAACTTATCGCAAAAATAAAAAAGGATCATATTAATTTATATAAGAATTACTGTATGGCTGATACAATAAATATAACCACAGTGACTAAACTACACGAAGACGATCCAAATGGTGTTTGAGAATTCTAAATCCATACTAAATGATAATACCTCATGGCGATTAATTTTACTATTCAAAGATGAAAAGTCAGCACTGGTAAACAAAAAGCTCCTCTGTCATCTGCACGCAACAGTTTGCAATTCTGTGATTATTTAAACTGTTGTTAAGAATTGAGTATACAAGAATAATACATACACACTAACACGCACTACTTGCTTTCCCCCCCCCTCCTTTGCTGCTCAGGCTTGTTTCCCAGATAACTGTTGGGCTGTCTAGTCAGAAGCAAATACTGATAGATACACTGGGTAACTGGACAAAACACATTTTTCAGCACAGACAGGTTAGTTTTGAAATGGGGATAAACTGGGGCTCATGGGGACAGGAAATGGGATCATGAGACAATTTTCAATTATCATAAAAATGACTTTATTAAAAACAACCAGCCAGAACAGGAATATCTCTGCACCTTTCCATGTGACAATATTCTACAGCTCCTGCAAAAGAAAAGAAAAGGAAGTACATGAAAAATTAATGTAGTGCTCTACATAGTGCATTGTAAATTTTTCCACACTGCTTACCCTTCTCCTCTGCTTCCAGCAATTACTGGCAGGACACTGCCTCTACTCGTTCTAGGCATAGAGAACACAGCAAGATTTAGTTCACTGTCAGAAGCATCAATTTTTCTATACAACCATAATATACATTACAAGCGCACCACTGTCATGGAACATTTATTGTGATACTTACCTTCTGCTTTCCGAATCCTTGCATCATCTACTGAATGAGACGTGACATCTACATAACATCTCCAAGTAGGAAAAGGACAAAGTAACACTGATTCACTGTGGCTGCGTAAACACGGCACAGCTCGGGCATTTGGAGTCTCTTCTCCTGTAGCAAGATAACTTCAATACACGTAAACAATCTTCTACTAATAAAAAATCCCCACCCTAGTAGCATAACAATGGATTCCAAGTTCTCATGGGCATGTCTGGATTGTACTTACTACTCTGAAGCCTCCTCCCAGGTCCTCTCTCAGCTGGAAATACGAAGTCTCACTGGCAGGTCTTCTGGTAGCTATCTCTACCATCACCTTTGAGATGCAGATCTCACCTCTGTCCTGCTAGGCTTGTTTCAGTAGTGTACAATATATACAAGTCACTGTCTACATATTTTTGCATCTGGTTAAACTGAAACTGAGCCCAACCAAGGCCAAGAGTAAAATCTCAACATTGCAAGTCATCTAATTGCATTAGCATACCCTTGTGGTGTCAGTTTTAACAATTCCTCAACCTCAGCGAAGCATTTACCTAAATACCACATTCAAAATGCAGGTTACAAGACTGACTAGGTATAAGGTCACAGTTGTCCAGTGTTGGTGCCACAGAATTTCACGATAAAGAGCGTTTACCTCTGAGATACACCAGCCATGCAGAAACCTAGGGCACATGCCTAATCCCAAATCAGAATGTACACATAATTTGCATACATAGACACATAATACACCAAAGCCCCTCTGTATGCAGATGAGATGCTGTGTCCTCAGTTGAAATCCAGCCTCGAGGCACACATCCTTTCTCCCCAAGGTGAGAATACATCACAAATGTTCTTGAAGACAGCACTGTGCAGAAGAGGTTTGTACCTGGCACTAGGAGTTACATGGAAATTCACTTGGAGGCTTGTACATAATATCCATTTTAAGGCTTCACAAATTCTCTTTTCTAATCCACTTTGACCTTACTAGTATCCCTCAATAAGCACATAAGGATACACAGTGCACGTTCAAGTGACAGACTAATGGTTATACATAGCATTACCTATTACACTTTTACAGACTGATACCCTGCTTAATACAACTAGCACCTCCTCCCAACCCAGCCCCCAGCAAAACAGAGAAACATGGACCAATTCTGGCTTTCTAAACTTCTCAACATACTGTGTTATCAATTTTTCTTAGTTTCCATAAGTTTCATCACAAATGATTAGCAGCTTCAGTCAGATAAAGCAGAAGAAATCAAACATACAGGATCATCACCAGAGCAAGTTACATATATTAACATTATTTTATCCATTTTATCCACACAGTTCACAGCACTACTACTTTGAAAAAGCACTACATGCAATTCACAGCACACATAAGTTAACCACATGGTAAATCTTAGTTTTGCCTTTTAAAAATAATACAGGTTAATCCAATCGAGTTCATTGCCAAGACAGAAAATGCAGATGAATTGGAAAAACGACATACTGAGAAAAAAACAGATGGTAGCACTGAACCAAGACGGTAGCTAGGTCACAAAATATCTAGGGATAAATCTCTCCCACTAAACCAAAACTAAACCATATCCCCGAAACTGAACGAAGATGTTGGAAGGCAGCCTGCAACATGTTCACCAGATGCACATTGACTTTCATTTAAGAAGCACGTTTTCCTAAACAGGTACAACCACTGACAGAGCTGCCCCCAGTCCCTGAGGAACCTCTGCTTCATCCATTACTCTTATAGCACAAAATTATCAGCTGCTTCTATAAAACTCTCTCTTCTGGTGCTCATGTCTCTTCTCTAGAGCTGATAAATGACTCTTCTTCCCAGCTAAAAGAATCCCATGGAAAGTGCTGAAAATGTAAAGCCGTTTCATGCCTCAGGATACTGTTGTTATTTTGATGCATACTTAAAAAGGACAGGTATTTCACAAAGCAAACAGAAAGACAAGGTCCCAAGAGTAAAGCCTTTACTAAATTTGAAAAGGTAAAATCAGAAGATGTTAATGAAAAGCTACAGTAGGATGAAGAACAAAGGGATTCAAGGAGCGATGATGCCAATGGTAGTAACCATTACAAGTATCAATGCCTATCAGAATAGCCTCTCTTAGCTCTTCAGGAATTTAATGAAGGAGTACAGATGAATATTATACATGCTTATGATCAACAGCAATATAATTATTAGATAGATATGCTTTGATAGCACTGTGGGATTATTGTGATCACAATCTCTAATAGATTCTGTGTAAACAGAAACATAAAAACAGTGTGCCATATTACCAGAAAAGGATCTACCTGCTCTAGACTTTAAAAAAGGAATACAGGGAAAACCATATTATTTTTTAAACATATGTCCTTTAGAACACGTGCATTCTTCGCCCATGTAATTAAACATTCACCCTCTCTTCCAGGGAGGACAGGAATGTTACAGGGTTTTATAACAGGTAAGAGCTGTTAAATAGTAGCTAAGGCTAGAACCCTCCATGCAAGCACTGGTTATTTGTTTTCATTGTCTGTTTGCTGCTACAAGACATTGAGTTTCCGAGGACAGCTCACCAGTTGTGCATTTTGTAAGTTGTGCATTTTGTAAGTTGTGCATTTTGTAAGCTAATGAACTTTGCCTTTTTATTTCTTCGCAAACAGGAAAAATACTAAATTGTTACAGTCTTGCTTACACTGCCCATCAGTAAAACCAACTTCTGTGGTTTGGAAAAATCAAAATGCATCCATCACCGTGTATGACACAAGGCTACAGAGTCAATTTAGTTAACTGGATCATGTGTTCCCCAAGTCTTACGCATACAACCATCTTACTGCAATAAGGAGGCAGTGAGAATCACCACAGTGAAAATAAAGCATGCACCATCTTCTTCAATACTAACAACTGCTCAGAGTACAGAAAATGAAATACATATCACATTGTAGTTGTTGCAAGGAGATATATGAATTTCAGTAGGATCTCGTTCTTGAGTTGCTTTATCGCTCTGCTCAATTAAATGTCATTTAATGATTCACCACTTACAAGGGTATTATGTATCATTCATACTCCATTAACTTCAGTCTTCTTGACTGTCATGAGACTTCAGACTTCTGATTTTTCCAGAAAAGATAACTAGTTCTAAGGAAAAATATTCATTTCCTGTGTAAGGCCTAAGTATCAGCAAGGTGAAAATAGTAACTAAATATAGCAATCACTGTATTATTTTTGCAGTTCACACATGGGGAGATTCAGGTTATCACATTGCAATTGTTTACACCACTGATACTGGTTTAACTGCTAAGCAGCCTAACGATGAGGATCATTTAATGTAATGACTGTATTTCCATGAAAACTGTAGTGACCTGCCTATTGCACTTTCTTGGGGCATTTTATTTTCAAATGTATCAATCGTAAATGACTGTTACAGAACAAAAGATAAAGATTCTGGATCATCAGATTAGGTGGTGTAAGTGAATTGCTGAAATAGTCATGTTTGTTCATGCATTGTAGCAGGTTATTCCAATACTCACTCACCTTCACATTTCATCCTTTTACACACCTTAAGCCTACCCATTCTCAATGTAAGAAATGAGTAAAACTGATGACTCCTTGTCTCAGGCACTGACTCTTTGTCCAGAACACTTAGTTCCAAAGATCACCCTCAGGCTTTTGTATCTCCTTGTATCTGTCAGTTAAAGCAACGATTTCACTCTGCAGCTGGGACCACACATATGAGGTCAGTCTTCACAACCCAGCTTTCAACTGCTACCTGTTGCACCAAAGTAATCTGACCAGCCACGTTGGCTATCAGAGATAGTTGGCTTCATCATCAAATTTTCCATCAGACCTAAAAATAAACCATTCAGTCTTGAAGTATGGTTAACCACTTGGGCCAAAAAATGATAATAAGCTGTAGATGCTCATATCCTCATGCTATCTAATGCTAAGAATACACCACTTAGTTTTCCCATTGAATAAAAGCTGCTTCTTTCAATCTCTTTTTTTTTTACAAACTCGTTGCCTCACACAAGCATTACCAACCGCCAGCCTGCTTTCAATTGACATGAAACTGTTAATGTGACGAGTAGGTTTCCAGTTTGTAGGAACATTGTGTTAACATTTACTTACCCTTGTGTTGGAAATGTAAATAAAATTGGATGCATCATCACTGGTGAGACACTGGGAACCATGCAGACATGTGCACCAATCCAGCCCAGGTGCATCGCACTCCTGTGGGAGCTGTACACTAATTCTGCCATGCACTGCCGTGCTCTCTTACGAGGAATTGGGAGCACAGGCAAGGAGGCAGCGAAGTCTGCATCCTCTTGCAAGGAAGAAATAGTTTGTGTGTTACTGAAAGATATTCCCCAGAGAGCTGAGGAATCTAAATGCAGAAAGCCCGATAAAAATTACTGTAACTGAGAATCTAAGGCACAGAGAGATTAAAATACCTTGCCCAAAGCCTTTCCGGAAGATCACATCAGAGATGGAAATTGAATCTAGCTCTCATGAGTGAGTATCAAACACAAGACTTTTTTTTTCTTTGAGGTACTAGAAAGTGTAAAGCATTTCCTTATCACCAGAAATTTCATAAAGCTTGGCCACTCCGATCACAATACTTAAATCCATATTTTTAAGGACATAATGTCCCTTGAACACATACTTGCCTTTCATTTAATTCAAGAGAAGCTGCACATGCATACATCAGAACTGTACATGAATTGTTATATTTGCAACACTTTAAAAACAGACATGTCACGTTAATATGCCTGCGTTTATCTCTGCTATCCATACAAAGAAACAGATATTGCAAATCAAAGTCAGCAACAATGTTAAAGTATCAGGTATTCATGTTTGGGAATGCACAATATTGAATATTCTATGGAACACAAACCTGACAATATCCAAAAGGTTCCGGAAGGGGCTGTGAGAACACGAGAGCACCTAACACAACAGCCAGTGTGGTAGATAAACTGAATGCCTAACTCTTGTTCAGTAAGTCCTGCACGTGAGAGCTAAGGATCTGGTAAGCAGCGGATTTTTCAACAGGTAAAGGAAACGCAATGTACACCGCCTCTAACTACTGAGCTCTGGAACTGGCTGTCGCAGGAGCTTGTGGGGGCAGACAGTATTAGCTGTTCACAAAAGGATACACAGATTCATGGACACAGATCCCTAACAGCACAGTAAAAGGACTGAGTAGGTATATACACTCTAATGATTCTTGAGAGCCTAGCAAAAAAAATCACTACGCTCACCTACTTTCCTTGGCAAACGTACACTAAGCTAGATGTGTTGATAGTGTACATTTCATTTGTCCCCTGGGGCACTTCTATTGAAAGATGTTCCTATCTACATGTGATTTTAGCTTTACCTAATGTGGAAGGAGTTCAACCTTCCCTGGGAATCCAAGCTTACACACTTTTCAAGCAAAATTTCTGGAAGATGACAATGGAAATGGAATTCTTAAGGCAACTGAGCCCACAAATGCAATGAAAACATTAAAAAAAAAAAGTGTTCCCTGGATCACGTACAAACAAGGCTAAGCTCTGCAGCATCTATATGTTGTTATTTTTCATAATTGGAAAATACTTTTCCCACTCATTACAACTATTTTGTACAGTACAGAAGTAAACTCATGGGAGAGTCTTTGCATGAGTGGCCCTAATTTGTTGAGTATATTGTCACCTGATCTCTCTGTATACAGAGTGGGGATTTGTACTTATATGTGTAGTAATGATTCCATATGTGCTTACCCTTTCTAAGTAATTCCTCAAAAAGACTGGAGGAGGGTTTAAGAAGCACAAGCGTTTCACTTTTACATATGATTCTGGCACTTGCTTTTTTCTAGCCCACAGAAAACCACCTCAAGCCTCATTTGAGGATGCTGTCATAATATTTTCAGGCTCAAGACACAAGATTTCATTAATTTCTGTACTATCAAGTTCTGTTCCAATATTAAATAAGACAATCAGAAAACTACTCAGACAAGAAGACTACTTTGAGCCAAGACTTCAGGGGTTGGCTCTATTTCAAGCCTTAAAGAGATATGTTAGAGAAAAAAAAAAAAAGGAAAGTAAAATGCTCAAAATAAAGTGAAAATTATTCAGCTTTGCCTCCTGGGTAACACTTTCCTGCTTCCTATGGAAAGGCTCATTCTAAGAATCCTATATATATTCCTTATCCTGTTTCTTCTATGTGGATGCTTGTCCTTCAATTCATATGCCTCAAGACTGCTGCTTACAATTTAAGTTAAGCAGTAAAACTGGGATATATGCAGAGCCTTTAAAGTAACCATTTCCCAGTTCTGCTTGTCCACTAAGTCTGGGAAAACACTTGAATCGATTCCACTGATACTTTTAAAGTTTCATACAAAGTGAAGTGAAACACTAAACTGGAGATCACAGAATAGTTCTCTAGAGAGAAATGTCCTCTAGGTATGCCACACAAGTCCAAAAGCAGTAGGAAAAAAAATCCCTCAACCTGCTGGCTATCATCTTCCTAATGCAATCCACCACGCAGGTAATACTCATCACCATATTGGCTTCACGACAACTTATACTAAATTCGTCAATAAAATCCCCATATCACCACTTACAATCACTAGGCTACCATATTTTTATTTTTAAAATCTAAAAAAAGGAAGTAAAACTCAATGTCGGGAAAGGACACATTAAAAGTAATTTTTTTATGCTTCGATATAAGTTTGCAAGCTTTTTATTATAGTGTTTTCAGTCATATTTAATGGTTTATGCAAGTTGTTTTTACACAAAGGATGCACCAGTCCACTAACTCTTCTAAGGACAAACCTCATCTTCCCCAAGGAAATTATCTATGCTCTGTGCAGATCAACAGCTGAGAGGTGAAATGGTGACATGTTAAGCCTATCATTCCATCAGGCTATGAATACATTACAGGGCAGCAATTGAGTCAACAGAACATCATCTTTTCCTTTCCAGAATTATAAGAAGCAATTATTCGCTTCTGCTTTAGCTTTTTCCTAACCTCAAGCTAACTTATTTCACAGACTCACAGATACTTGTCCTTTTCTTAAAAGTACTCCTCTGACTTGTCTGTAAAAAGCTAAAGGAATGGTTCTTATTAAACCTAGTTACATTTAACATTTTAATTCAACACTAAATTCTAAACAAAAAAAAAAGAAACAAATTCTAATTCAAAATTTACTTTCCTTTACATGAAGACAGGCATTAACTCTTTCCTAAAACAGCATATATAACATTATCCCTCAAATGTCATGATATGGCCATATAAACTTTATATTATATTTCATTAAACACCAATAAAATACCAAAACATCATTAATGTTGCTCTTAAGCCCCCTAGCAGTGCACAAGAGAAAAATTAGATCTTCAATACTTTCAAATGTAATTGGTAAATATAATAGCAGCCCAATCCAAAACCCACTGATGGAGTTCATGGGAGTCCTCCCATTAACTTCCATATGCTTTGGGATAAGGCACCAAGACAAATATTAGCAAGCGAAAGGAAGAGAAATGAAAACTTACCCATGAATTCAATTCCTAAATGGTCTGCTATACCCAAGAAAGCATGTAAAAGAAAAAAGAAAAAAGAGATGGAAATGTTAGAAATAGACTAAAATGTAAATATCACCTTTATCATCACTAGTAGCATTCAATATTTATATGGCAGAGCTGCAGAACGCAATGCGGGGTCAGGGGCCCACTGTGTGGGTACAGTCAAAAAGAAAAGCAGAACCCTGCCCTTTGAAGGGCAATCCTAAGACAGGAATTTAGGGCACTGAGCTGTCACAGAAGGGAAGTATATTTGGGGAAGGACACAAACACCTTTACTCATTAAATTTATATTCAACTAAAGTGCCTCAAGCCAGCTACCTACAGGAATTTAATTTTCTCTTCTGAAACTCCTCTCTCAACATGCTAACTACTATCATTAGTTAGACAAGGTTCTTGCTTTCATTGTCTCTGACAGAGATCAAAACCTAAAGAGATGAATGGAAGGCTTTTACAGAGTTTTGCAGCTCTCACTACAGCACAGTGGCCACACTTGCACCCAACATAACTGCATAATGGCTCCCTGTTCTCTAACAGAAAAGCTGACTGCAGGAAACAGAAGCCATGTTCCCTACTTAGCCATCTGAGTAACATGATGCCATAATTTCAAGACATTTAGAACTGAAACAAAAATTTTAATGTTTCTGGAACATTGACTGAATTTACTACATGGAGCTCAAAACATTTCAGGACCCTGTTTTCACATGGCAAATTAGGATACAATATGTCTCTGACAGATGCTTTAGTGCAAAATAGATTTATATTTCTACAAAACACTTAATAATTTGAAGTTGATAGGAAGTATGTTTAAGTTGATATGTGATCGAAGAATAAAAAACTCTCCATCCTGCAGGGACAGGGCAATAGAAAAAAAGTTAACTGACTTTTCAGAACTGAGTAAGGAGTAGTAGCTTCAAGTCCAAAATGAAGCTATGAAGATAAATACTTCATGCAGAAGACACAATATGCATCTCAAAAGAAAAGAACATAAGATGATGTTATGTGGTATAAATACCTTATTAGCATGGTGTTAGGACAGGTGCATTATGCAGGTCTAGTGACACCCAAATGAATCTTTCTTTTTGATATTAAATGCATAACTCAAAACGATACCTATATGTATTCCATATTACAATCTTCTAATCTGTATTCTTTCATTCACGTACAAGTGTCACGTATAAACATCCCTGGTACATTTGACACAGGGATGTAATTTTTATAAGAGCATGAGATCAGAAATATCAAAAGCGCATTCAACAAACTATATTCACAGAGATTTGCAACTTGGGTTTTTTCCTCTGATTTTCTGTACTTGTGAAATCTACAAGTATTATCTGAATGCAATTCACACCTTGCATCCTTCTGTAAACTACATCAACACATAGTCAACAACCGCTTACTTTAAAAAATGATAACAGAGATCAAATCACCGTAGTCTGGTCTCCAAGGAGCTAAGTATATTCACACATGAAGCAAGATCATGCAGTATCATCTTAAGTCCATGTAGAACAGCTGAAAAAACAATCCTCGTTTCCTAACCGGGCTATATACGTTCTCTACATGTTTTCCATCTGCAGCCTGCAATCTCCTCACTGAAGCTCACCAGCATGGTTACAAGCCACTTTCTCAAAAAATGCACACAAAACACACCTGTCCTTTAAAAAGAAGGAAAAAAGCATTTTAGTTCATCTTTGAGGAGCTTATACGTAAGTGAGAGTCAAGGGTATCTGTAGCCTTCCTGGGAAACGTGTTCAACTCGAGAGGGTAGAAACATGTCAGGTTATTCATTTTAAATACCTTAGGTGCCTGGACAGCAACTTCAGCAACCAGTGTAGTATATATTGCTGACAAAGCTGATTTACCCAGATTATGATAAAAGTATGTCCAACAGGAGAGACCTTTACAGTAAAATATCCAGGCTGCCAATTTATATCATTAAGAACAGTTCAACAGGCTCTGTCAGCAGCTATTTGGGAATAGAAAATAATAAAATTAAAATTCTTGTGGATTTAGCACACGCTGGCACTGGTGCAGCTCCCCTGCCCCGGCCCACGTACAATGGCAACAGGGCCCAAGCCTGAGAACCGGCCTCTGCGCTGACCCTCGCGTTTGGGGAACGGGTGCTGCCCTAGAGCCAGCAACTGTGGCCGGGCGCTGGCCAAGGCAGCTGGGCTGGGAGCCAGACTAAGCCTGCAGGCTGCACAGTGGGGAACACCACAGGTGACAGCAGCACCTCAGGGACTATACATCGCAAAGAAGCTTTCCACGCCAACAGGTACCATGGAAGTGCTGCTCAAATGCAGTAAACCATGGCTGGTGGTTTGTTTTTTCCTTCCCTAACCCCCGCCCTTCCTTTTTTTGACAACTGCAAAAAGACAATCTGTAACAACCATTCTTCGTGTCTTTCCTCTCGTTCCCTGGTTTGAGTTTCAAGCCTCTGTGTTTAAAAAACAAAAAACATTCTGATCCCAGAAACAGCTGCACTACTGGGGCTCTGAGACTTCAGAAGCAAAAAGAAAAAAAAAAAAAAAAAAGGAAAAAAATCCTCTTAAGAGCTTGAATGTACCCACATTCTTCCCTTCCTTTCCCTCCCTCACTGCAGAAACTCCACTGCACTCACAAGTTATGAAAACCCTAACCTTGAAACCTGTTTTCCTCAATACAAATACGGCTCCTGCAGCAACGGCATTTACCAAAGCGTTCAGTGTGTTGAACTCAGGACACAAGGCAAGGAAAGGTGCTCAGAGAAATGTCAGCAGTCATTAATCATACCTGTTGCTTAGCTCGTAATGTTTTTGTCATTCTAAGATGTTTACTCCACTAGCTACGGGAAATAAACAAACCAAACCAACAAAATACCACCAAAAACCCGCAAACCCCACATCTTTGCATCTGAAAAAAATTAGAAAAGGAGGGAAAACGACTGCTTCTAAACCCCAAGCCCTTATCTGAGCTGGCCACTGCCAAAGGCCGCCTCTAAGGCGCACACACACCGGGCAGCAAGCAAATGCTGGCTCTCCTGGAGGAAAGCCTTTATGCCGCAGCTTGCCATTTCCAGCAGCGGAGCGACTGGACTCCAGCAGAGGAGTGACTGGACTCTCATACAGGTAAAAGGGGTCAGAAACCTCTCTGCTGGAAATGTCATGGCAAGGTGAGTCCCCAGGGCTTGCAGGGTTGCTTTTTCCCCCCCTCTAAACCCAGTGCATGCTGGTGGCTGGGAAAGGAGAGATGAGGAGAAGTACATTGAACAGGTTAAGAACATCATTGGGCTGCCCCTTGGGGACCAAGCATCAGCCCAGTGATTACTCTCACTTGCACTGCTGTGGGGAAAATAAATGATTTTGCAAGCTCCAGTTTTGGAGATGGGCTTCCCCCCTCTTAACAATGGCAAGAAATCTCCCAGCAGGTCCACCTGAGAGACGGGCATGGCACCGGGAACTGCGCAGCAAAGGCAATGGGGGGGGAAGCGAGCTGTTGTGGTGACCTAAGACTGAACTCAACACAAAAATGCAAAATGTTGACCCCTGACATGCCACAGTGTAACAAAGGACTGCTATACTGCCATACAGTCGTAATACATAAATGATGAATTGCCTGCAGAGCACTTCCTTGGACACAGCGAGTGCGATGCCAAGTAATTCATTATCAAGCAATGCAGTTTCTTTAAGCACTCAGTTCAACAAAAATGTATATGAGAGCTATTAATGTGCTGAGGCGTGGGTGCTGCTCCACAAGATGGGGTCATTAACCAAATAATGCGACTGTATTTTAATTTTGTTATTGTGATTTCTTCTTTCTTTCTGGTATTGTTATGTTCTTAGGAATGAATATATTACTCAGACAGGAAGACTATTCAATTTTATATTTTATTTTATGAATATTTCTGTATTTTGTTGTTGATGTGGGAAAAATGCTGTGCCTTATGGTCCTCGCACTATGTGAATTTATTGCTAGTATTAAAGCCATTTTAAATTATACTTTATGAATACATACACACCTGGGAATACTTGATAACAAGCACAAGAGAAGATAAATTCGCACTCACTAATAGATTAATTTATTAGTGCTTCACAAAGAACATGCAGCCTTGTGCCTAGATTTTGGTTTGCTCAGGGTTTTTTTCTTAGTCATATTAACTTGGATATTTTTCCCGAGTTAAAGACAGGTTTCATTACCCCAGGTACACTCTAAGCTACACTATGAATAGAAATATAAACTCAACATGTAAATCTCACTGATTTATAGAAGAAAAATCTTGGACATGAAAATACTTATTATAGATCACTACAGACATTTTAATCTGTTCTAAGGACAGGTTGACTTTGGCGTGAAGGAGACAGCTTTAGGAAATCAGTACAACAGCAAAGTATTTTCCACCACAAATGAAATTTATCGGTTCCAATAAATTTGTAAGATTTGTTAAATTGTCCTTGGTAGCTTATTGTCTTGAACAGAAAATGCAACACGATAATATGCTGCAAGCCACCTCAAGTACTCTGAACAGATTATCCGGTTGGAAGGAACAGGACAAAGTTTAACTCTTAAGTATTAGACCAAACGGTCTGAAATGAAGAAAAATCCTTCCATTCAAAAGGTAGCTACATTAGGATATTACCTAGAGATACAAACTGCTGCTGTCTTATCTGTTATGTTTTATTATGTTTGACAGCACATAGTTATCAGCATATTTGTGTATTTAATGAAGCTAAAACTGTAACTGCTTACATATATATATATATGAATGTATATTGTTTTTTGGTGCCTCATTTTGCATGTGAGCACATAGAGTTATGGGACAAGGGATTTTGCTATTCAGTAGGAAGGGCACATTGCTCCCATTTTCTGTCTGACATCCACAGGAGGTTATCAGACTTAGCAAACTGGCCAAACGCTCTGAGGCTGGTTTGGTTTTTTTTTTCCGTATCAAAAAGAAAAAGCACTAGCATATATTAATGTATTTTAACAGATCTCAGTTATTAGAAGGCACAAATTTTGATGTTGTTTGTTTTAGAGAGATTCTGGAGATTTGTTTCTGTAATTAACTTACACAAAAGTACTCTTCACTACATTTGGCGGCGGGGTGGAAGAAATGAGTGGGATGGTTCAGGGGAATCAGAGACATAAAAATCAAGACAGTTCAACTACTGACTTTTCAAAGCATCTTCACTGAAAGACATGATAAAAATTTCCTTCTGTGGGACATTTAAAAATGGACCAAACTAAATCCTGAGAATGACTGAATAGACTAATACCTGGTGCCTCCTTTTACCCTGTCAGACGAAGAGGACTATTAAAATTTTTCCAGATGTAAAATTTTCCTGGCAATAGGTAGGCTGTTCACTATATGTCAGCTAGCATAATAGTAAGTATACAGAATATATCAGTAGTTTGCCCCACCTATGTCAAGACACAGTGATGAAAACCATAAATACACACATCCCTTACAAGATACTTGGTCAGTTTTCAATGAAATTATGAATCATGGTTACAGGAATAATAACAACTTTAAAAAAAGAAAGAAGGCCATGAAACTATAAAAAACTTCACAATCCGATATATTCTCAGTAAAAACAATGACCGAAGATTCACATTCTCAATTTATATAGATAGAGTTAATTTTATTTTAAACTAAATGAAAATTCTCCATCTGCAAACATAAATATTGAAGATAACATCTAGAGGTCATTTGTTTTATCCATTTTTTTTAAAGAAAAAAAAAAAGGCAAAGGAAGAAAAAAACTAGACTTGCTGTGACTATTTGTATGGTTATGGAGAGGCTATAGTATAGCCTCAGGACAGAATCCCCCCAACCACCATCAATTCCATAACAAAGGAACATTTGAAAAACATGCAGCAAAACCTGTTGTTATATAAATAATATACAGTACTGAATAATGGAATAAACTACTGATTTGCTTTCCCTTTGAATGACAAAAGCTCTTGGCTGTGGTTTACACCAAAGTTGAAAGATGGTTTCTAACTTTTGAAAAGAAATAGCAATGCTCCTCTCTTCACAGGTTCAAGACAAGTTGGAAATTTCAACTACTTACCTCATCTGCAGCATGCAGGCTCAGAGGATTAAGCTTGCCTCTTCTCCATTGTTTTTAAGACCTTAAATTATCATCTCCACAGCTAACAGACTAAGTCATTTCTCTTTGAGGCACTATGTTGGATTTTAATGAAAAAATGTAGTCTCATCAAACAATGTAAGCAATCATTACTGATACCCACAATATTATAAATCAGTGCAGATTTTAACCCTAGGTTAATTTTTGTTACTATAGTTATACATTCAGCAGAACAAAAGAACGTGCCTTTAACTTCAAATCTATGAATAGCCTACTGAAATTACTTACTAAATTGAAATTAAACTTACTGAATGCCTGAAGAACTTGTTTAAGAATTTTACCAGATCCAGGCCAAAATGTTTAGCGTTAGTTGTCAGCCAAATGCAGCAATGCTTTATTTTTCTCTCAAAAAACATTGTTTTCATCGATGAGAGAAGAGAGCAGGTAAATGTTAGATGCTGCTGCTCTATCCAGATATATTTTTGCTGATATAAATCAACAGAACTGCTCAACACATATAACGACTTTAATACATCCCAGAATATCAGCAGGTAACCAGTAAGTCCATGCAGAATGCTTTGTATCCAGTCAGATGACTTGAAGACACTTTCTTATTATATTTGATAAAAATGCCATGCTGTTTCCGTGAAAATTAGTAACTACATCAAATGAAAATGAAGCTGCCCGTATAGAGCCTCACAGCTCATTGTGACAAGGTTATTTATGAAGCTTTCTCTAAATATATCTCGAAAATGATAAACCAATGTGATCACTCCGAGATCAACTCTCCTCCCGCCTGCAATGAGACTGCAGTAAACTGCACATCACATCCTGGTTACTTGATTACTGATATTAGCACAAACTGTTACAACCAATTATTCTGATAAATATTCCTGGAAAAAAAAAAAGATTTCTCTGATATTCTGCAGTTTTGACAGATCAGTAAAACCCTGTATTAGCACCGTAATTACAAAAAAATGTAATTTTTCTTTTTTGTTCCTTTTCATTACTGAAGCTTAACAATTCCTGTAAAGTTCCTTTTTTTTTTTTTTTTTTTAATTGGCTCCATACACCATACTTCTTGAGTCCAACCTCACATCCCAGGATCTCTGACTGTGCTAAGGACTACACAAAGACAAAACATTGACGTAGGTATTTGACCTACTTTTACAATTCTGAACTCTTTTCCTGGGCTTCTGCAGCAACTATGACAATGACTACACTTGTCCCACAGCTGCAACAGCATAGTAGGTGATAACGGCACTGTCACAACTGAGGAACCATCAGAACTAGGCTATGGGGCAATATATACTTCTATCCTTCTCTGTGTCATTAACGCCATAGCTTCTGCAGAGCCAAGACTCACACTGCATAAAATCCCTGTCCCACCTCTCATGACTACTCCAGGTTTGCACAGTGGCATCACGCTGTCTCTGCAGATGGGCTGCAGG
>NW_009627029.1:121011-183181 GCF_000690535.1 Cariama cristata
ATGCTGCTGACTGCGTTTGAAACTATTTATCTAAGTTGAGCTTAGATGTTTTAAGTCATTAGGCACTTCCACTGAATTTCAGTAGCAATTGGCATGGTTAGTCACGTAGTGTCCTTTGAAAAATGCCAACTTCTACACCGGTTCCCAACTATGTTGTAAAACAAGGTCTAATAAAGCTGGACAGGAAAGGGGAGAGGAATCATGTTTTTTGTTAAAAAAACAGAAAAAAGTACAAACCATACCCCAAAAGCATATTCAGTACTTTCAAAACATATGGTCTGGAAAGTTTTTGGAACCATGTATGAATTAGATTATTTATCTTGTAATAGGCATGAAAGATTTCACTTGACCGCAATGTTCTGTGGGAGAAAGAATCCTCATCTGGTTAAATAAATGACACAAAATGTCTAGTAAGGTGCAGTAAGTCTACAAGTTTCTTAGAAATTACTGTAGGGATTTTTGCACTATTATTTCCAAATGGGTATTGGGTAATAAGGGTCTGTAAAATATAACCTGCCTCACAGAAACATTAAAGGAATTGCTAATAGCTCCCTCATCTTATGAACATATGACATTTAATAAACATTTCTCATGCTAAATGCTACTTTATTCCTTAAACAGATCATTAAGCTGTCCTTCACTTGCCTACTACAGGAAAATGTTTCAGATGCAATCGTGTTTACTGCTCTCTAAAGGCATAGAAAATTTTGTAAGTTTTTGTCAATTTCTTAAAACCTAATTACTTTCTTCAACTTCAGGACAAGGAATGAACATCAATTTGTGAAAAAAATATAGCTTTATTCCCTAATGCACTAAGTAATTTAGTTCTACTGCAGTAAAAAAACAAGCCGGCAGCAGCAGCAGAGTACAGGTACTTACACCAAGATTTTTACAATATTGACGGAAAGTTTTAATGGCCATGAATTATACATCTCTAGTCTAATGACAAGAAAGTTGCTATATTTATCTATATCCATACTTAGCTGCCTAGATATCTGGTCTGAGTTTTGGACAAAAAGACTCAGGAGACTCAAAGATGTGGGATTCTCAGACCCTTTTAGAAAGATGTTGGTTTTTATCTGCCTTGATTTGGGAAACTACATTTCTTTAGGCATCCAATTTTGACAATAGTAACCATATTTGCTGTAGACAGAAGATGCTTTCTTATATTGTTTCATTTTAAATAACATAGAATGTAGCACGCGAATTATTTGAACTTACTCTTGATTACTCTGTACATGTGTCTTGCATATTGTGTAAGTAGCTGCCTTACGCAGCAGCATTAGTGAGTCTCATTTCCAGTAGTTCTGTGTTTCAGGCTCAGATGATGATAAAAGGGAATAAGCTTTAATCAAAATTTTTCCAATGTTTGTGGCATTTCATTCCTTATGGGTTCGCTTGTCTCCTGTGCAATAGTTACTGCTGTGTGTCAGGAGTCTCTCAATGCACCTTCCTGAGCCTTCAAAAGTTTATTACCACCAAGATCTCCAGTGTTCTTCCAAATCTTACTGAGAGGCCTTCCTCTAGGATGCCAAGCATGGAAGTCCCTTTACACCTCAGATGCAGCCACAGGTGAGCAATCCACATGTATGTGGTGCTTAAAAGGGTTTTATTTAAAAGAGGTTGTTCTCAGCTACATAGGTCTCTCCTATTTCTTGAGGAAGAAGAGAAGCATCCTTCCTTTCTGTTATTTTTTCCAATTTCACAGGGCCATATACCTGAAAGCTTTAAAGAACTTACTGCAGTGAAATTATCAGAAAACACAGCATTTGTCCAACACCTCTTATGATTCAATGGAGAAAATACCAAATGACAGTTCACAAAAATACTCCCATTACTGTGCAATTCTCCCATGTCTGCAAGAAGGTAATATGTATAGCAATGGCAAATCTAGATACATCTCTCCTTTTTTCCAATGCTAACTCCCTCCCTATGCATTTTACAACTCAACTAATAGTTTTTGGTTTTTGTTTTTGTTTTTTTTAAAGCTGCTGCATGTTTGTTGGCTGTCACGGTGCTCAAACCATGCACATACACCACACTGCTTGCACTGCATTTATAGAGCATGTGGTACTAAACATTAAAGTTTAGTATTTAGTCAAACATTCAGGTATAAGTGGCTTGCTAAAGAAACTAATGGGTTTTATTTTTGGTTTCTTTTTGTTTCTTAGGGAACTGTTGCTCAAAAAACTTTGCGTTTCCACGAAAACATTTAGCAGTTACATTTTATTTAAAACTGGTGAGTACACACCAACATTTAAGGTGATTATTTTGCTATATAGTGTTTTCAGATTCAAGGAAAGGCTCCTTGAAGGACAGGAACACTTCAGTACTCCAGTCTGAGTGCTCTCTCAAGTCACCTACCAGATGCCTTCCCCAAACCCTGTCCTGTGAGGTTGGTGCACTGTATCAACAGTCTTAATGGAAACTGTCAGCCTATTTGTGACATCAAACCAAACAGCAGATGGGAGCAGAAGGGCTCCATTTTTCTCTAAGTTAAAATCCTTTCTTGACATCTGGGAATAATTTGTTCAAGCTAATCAATACTAAGCCAGGTAAGCTGGAGAAGCACACTGATTTGGACAACAGCTCTGCAGTGTATAGAGGACTGTGTCTGAATAGCAGGATTTTTGAAGTAAGATACTGAGATGAGTTATTTGTTGAGATGTGAAAACTACGGAGTTGAGGTATATTATCAAGATACCAAGGACACGTATCTCTTCCCTGAAGCTGTAACAGTTCAAATGGCACCATTTCTATTTGACTGTGGGTTTTGGCACACATGCCTTGACAACATCAGACCAACTTGAGTTTATGAACCCACAGATAGTATAATAAATAATTGCCCATTCCATGCAGTCAGATATAGTACATGCAAATGGCATCATGGCTTTTTTCCATGCCTAAGCTGCCGAGTTTATGGAAATATATTCTGCTCAGAAGCCATTAGCTAATAATGTAAACAAACAAGTAGCAGCAAAAATGGGTGGCAAAAAATGACCATCAGATTTTCCTCACAGAGTCTGAGTATCTTGTGTAATTTTGGATACATGAGATTAATTTATGACTTTTGATATGTCGGTAACAATCTGAAAAATTACTTAATTGCTTTTATATTTGAATATTGTAGGCATTCAAATTGTTTACTACATTAAAACAACATTAACTACTACAAATACACATAACAAAGGTGGTCTAAAAACATTAATGTTTGGGATGGATAATAGGACTCATCCATGAGATCTGGAGCAGACATAGGGCTATGACAAAAAGAATTATTAGCTGCTATCAACAGCAATAAAAACTAGCATATTGAAACAAAAGCATATGATGTGCAAACAACCCAGAATCACCTACAGTGAAAGCAGCAAAATTAAAGCTGCTATTTGCCCTCATATGTATATGGTGATACACTGCAATTAATTGTTATGAATATAATGTGAGAATAGTGCCAAAGGGCCTCATATATAGAAATATTAAACTCACTGAACATAATCACTCTGTCAGAGTCGTTCAAACAAACGAATTGCTTGTGCACAGCTCAGATGTAAACCAAAACAACCAGAATGGTACCTATATGCTCATACCTGCAGCACTGGCAGTTTACATCTGGCCCTCAAGTCAACTCACAAATTACTGCAGCACCTGACACAGAGCAGCATAGGAAAAAACCAAACCAAAACAACCCAAAACCTACAAAGGAAGAGAATTTGTTCTGTGACCTTCATAAACATGAAAAAAAGAAGAAAGCTAGGCAAAGCAGTTTAGATGAATTAGGCCACTATGGCCTGCCCTTTGTGAGGCACCTCAGTGATGCCTGTGCTTTGGATGATCAAAGTGCACTTGTTTTCTTTCTTCTTGTTACTTCTCTGTAACACAAACATTCAGGGGGCTCAAAGAATTTAATAGTTCCCAATAAAACTCAGAGAACATTCCCCCATCAAAGGTCTTTTTCATTCCAGGTTTAAGATACAACTTTATCTTACATTCAGTTAGATGTTAACAACATTGAGGAATTCTTTGTACTATGGTATAAAATATTTTGACAAACAAAAACAGGGCAAAAGGAAGGTCTGGATTCTTTTCCAGTACAAACAAACTAGGTATATCAGTACGTAAATGAGTTCAGTAAGATGGTCTAGAAAACTGAAATATAAGAAATAAAATAATTTTATAACATGAGGTTTTGGTGTTTTTTGGAGGTTTTTTTGTTGGTTTTTTTTTTGAGGGGGGGGAGGTGTTGGTTGGGAGTTTTTTTGTGTTATTTTTTTTTTGTTGCTGTTTTTTTGTTGTTGTTGTTTCAATTTGGGTTTTTTTGTTTTAAATCCGTAGGAGTTTGCTCAGAGCAAAGCTGTGAGCTCGTCAAAACTTTTTACTTTCCCGTGGGTTATTCGACTTCCACGAATTATCAATGTGGAAAAGGGACTTTGCCTTTTCCATGCTTCGTTCCACCTCTGCACCTTACTTCACAACTTGAGCAACCTCAAGCTCTGCAAAATGGGTCAGCCAACACAGCAGGTAACACGCTTCTGGGCCCGTATGGCTCCGCAAGTACTGACATAGTGCAACTGCAATTCAAATGCAGGGTGAATGTTGTCATATACACACACCACAGAAGGTAGGTAAATACCTAGGCAGGATTAAAATGTCTTAACTGTTCCTGTACTGTCCAAAGCATTTATCTCTCTATAAAGCAAATACAGAAAACATCTGTGTTTTCTCTCATCATTGGTGAATTTGAGCCAGAAGTATGGAGATCACCTTTACATGAGATCTAAATGAATTTTGAACCAAGGTCTGTACAAGAGGAAAATGAGTGAACACTACCACAGCTTCAACTAATAGAGTCTTTGGATAATCTGCTACCCAGATGAAATGGTGTTCCTCCTCCTGAAATGTACTAGGTCTGAGAAATTAGACGTGTATATGGTCACAAAGTAAGAACTATTGCATCTTGCATGTAAATTCCAATAAAATCTCTAGAAAACATAACATGCAATTTCTAGCAGAAATACAGGATACCTTACCAAAAGGTCTTCTCTTTTTAGCAAGTCATAAACCCAAAGGTGTATATGACACAAGAAGAAGAAAATGTTTTCAAATTACCAGAGAAATTGATAATATTTCAGCATTTCATGAGGAAAGTAAACAATCCTGCTACCTGTGTATATTTTTATTTTTGCTACATGAAACTGCATCATGAATTAATTCATTTACAAATACAGTTACATTGACCAGAGCAAGGTGGGGAAAACTCTGCGTTATCAAATGGACTTGCATTTTATCTGCCAATGCAGCCTGCTAAAATGGAGGCACAAACTGACAGGTGACCTCTCAATTGACAAGACCGTACTTACTGGGCTGGGAGCCTACATGGAAAATTCCTTTTTTTGCAGTGGCAATATTACAGAGCAAAGAGTTATAAAAGTGTAAGACACACTGTAAAATGTTCACAAAGCTTCATACAGTGAAGGGAAGAAGAGACACAGACACACTTCTGTTGTGACTTCCAATATATTTATACTTTAGCTGAGGGTCAGAATTTCAGGTACTGAGTAAGATCACGTAGGAAAATTAACTTCAAAGACAGCAAAAAGTTGCCAAAGTTGAGCAGTACAATTTTGCAGTGCCTGCTCCAAACCCCACTGAGGCAGAATTGCTGCTGACCTGAGATGAAAACTATGATTTCACAGTAAACTTTGGGAAGCGGAGTCTTGTCAAAATTGGGGTTGGGGGGGTTTGGTTTTTCTTATTTATTTATTTTACATGTATACAGTCTCAAAACTGAGAAGTCCAGCTATCACCTCTTTTTCCTCTAGCCACACATCTATTTTACTGTCATGTTTGTGGCAGGATTGAGAAGGAGCTTTTATCAGTGAGAACGACAAGTCCCCTTAACATGGCATGAAGATGACAGCCAGCAGTGAAAAAGACAGCCTAAGGTTTGTGTTCGGTGAGCAGATCCTGCCCACACGGCCCTAACCCAAATTCATTAATCAGATTGTTAAACACGCTACTTTTCCTTTGGAGCATGTATGCGTCAGTAAATAGCAGAAAAGCGAGGTCTAGAATATGCTTCTGACCCAAAGCCTCTCCTTTCCAGAACATTGAAAAAGGGGAAATATTGCTCTTCAGAGAAGCTGTAAGGCTCCAGCAAAATAAAATCTGTATTTTCTGGGACTCTGGTTGCAGATCTTCCCAGTCAGCTGTTCCATTCATCGTATTTACCAGAAGTGGTCTTTTTCCCTAAAATGCTGTACAGAATAACATTCTCATCCTGCTGTTTCCTCAGTTCATTACAACAAATGTGGTCTGAAATCTGTGTTACAGAAGGGACCGTATTGCTGCTTGAGCTGATAGCATCATCAGAAACAGACATTTACATTTCAGAGTAGCTTTACAAAGGATCAGTAAATATCCTGGAAATAAGCTGATATAAATGAAAAAGTGCTTCCTACTATCACTATAATACCATTATCTCTATCAAGTATGCAGATAAAACCAAAGTTTTTTCAGATAGGTTTGTAAAGAACTCAGTATTTTGCCTTAATATCAGAGAACATCGTCAGCAGCAGCAATATTGTTGTCCTCAAAGGAAACCAGTTGTCCATCGCAAATTGTAGTCCCCTCCTTTTTTTAAGCAGCTGTGCACTACATATAATTAACATTCAAAAATATTTTAAGCTGAAAAAGCAGCTGTCTCTATTTTTCATTTGCCAAATGCACTTGCCATTGAGGATTAGCAATATTCTTCCTTTAAATAAAACATTAAAGAGAGGCTAACACATGGTTAAAAACATATTTAGGCACCTAAATACCTTTGTAAAATACAAATCCCAACACTTTTACCTTTGTAAAACAAAGCTGAAGTCGCTTTCAAAATGGAAACTTAGGCTCATAATTCTTAAGCTCTCCTGAAAATTTCATTTCTTTAGGGTAACACCTACATAGTAAGACAGACAAGTGACTTTTGCACCTAGCCTTACATTTGCACATTCAACTACTCAGCAGGAGGCATACCTGCATGTAGTTATTGAAGGATGGCAGAACACGTATGAACTATCATGGTCTAGGAACACTTTGTGGTCTTGCAGCTAACTAGCTTCCATGACATTGCTATTATTGCTCATGCTAGGTAGATCAGGTTACCTTGGAGACATCTACATTTCCTATGAGATATCCATTTTGCTGAGACAACTACTCCTACTTTTGCCAAACAGTTGCATTAGCAGAAAGCTAGCAGGGCACCAAAAGCTGGAGTCTGCGTAATAACGTGGAAAATTTCTACAGAGGTCCAGCAACCATGGCAGGAAAAAGGTGGTGAATCTGAGTCACTTGTACCATCATACTATTATCTTGATCAGCTGAGGTCTTAAACATGTCTTAGGCTTCGAGGCGCACAACCTCCTTTTTCTAACGTGTAAGAATTTTCTTTTGATTTTCAATCTAAATTCATACTGCACCAATTTAAATCCATTCATTCTTGTGCCAACGTATCTTGCAGCTTCAATCATTCTTATCTTTCCTTTATATTTATCCACTTGATGTACTTATAGACCCAATGATATCTCTCTGACATATTTCCCAGGCCATCATTCTAAACAGCTGTAATTTCCAGACAGACATGGGAACATCTATCAATTACTGTACTGGATCAGCAACATAGTCACTCAAACAATGGTGTTCAAATACTTTTAAAAAAACTGATCACTGCTCCTACCATCACTTCCTACATTCCTATAAAACATAGCATGTGAAAAGAGCAAAATCCATACCGTGTACCTATTGATGCTGTCAGAATCACCAGAAACAAAACAAAAAAACCCCACATTGAGCAAGAATAAAAGAGGTAAAAAACTTTGCCTGGTGCCTTTGAGTCAGACTCTTCAAGAGAAAGGAGAATACAAGACGTGCCACCAAAAGTGCAATTTCATCCCAACAGGTACATTAAGGATTGTGCTGGCTGGCATGGCTGCTTGCTCCACTACTGGTCCAGCTGTGAGAAAACCATCATAATGAATCTGGAGATTTTCCTTAAGTCTCTTTTGCCTAGGAAGGAAATTTCTGCTCCACTAACTGGATTTTATCTAGAATTACTAAATAGAGAGAACATTTTAAATAGAGAAAATGTGTTCCCATCATATTTGGGTGACAATTTCTAGACAAAATAAATCAAAACAGTTCAAGATCTAACTCTTTTCCACAACCAAGTTTTGCGCCGAGGAACAATTTTCAGATTAAAAATATTTTGGTTTTAAAACGGAATAAAAAAATTAAGACAGAGGTCTTAAGATTGCAATTCTAAAAGCAACTTTTACAAAACCATGTTGTAGTAATTACAGGTTATGTGTATATATAGTCATACAAGAAATGCAGTCGTAAACTCTGCTTTCCTCTGTCTTTTGTGTAGATGCTAAACACTGCTGCAAAAGACCATCATAATATAAATACTTTTTTCTTTCTTTTATTTATTATTTTGCTAATGCTGTTTAGATTGTTTGGACAAGTTACAATAGTAATTTTGACATCTTGTTGACTTCTCTTCCCTGTTCAGCATGCCATTTAAGCAAGTTTAAATACATGCAGAATAATTACATACGAGTTGTTAAATACTTGCCTACCGACTGCCACAGTACCTGGAGAAGAAATGTTTGCTGTTGAAGAATTAATACAAGTAGAGTCATACGATTAAGCAGTAATATAAGTGGTCGAAGACTGACAGATATACCAAATGCCATAAAAAAAGGCACATAGCCCTAGTCTGCCTAGGTTGAAGTCAGTGTCACTGTGATGGAGTCTCATTAGCTGCTCTGCATTGCACATTTTCATTTTCTTATGGTCCATTAGGCTGACTTTAACAAAATTCAATACACTGCAGGGCAAAATAACCAAGTAAAACAAAACAACAAAACACTTATACTGTTTATAAACATTTTCTTAAGAAATTGCAATTTTAAGGATAAACGTCCCTCTTGAGCAAACTAGAGAACATTCTTCCCAGTTCTTCCCTTTGGATGACCACAGAACTAGAATAGGAGGTATTTTGTTTCTATGAAATGCATTCACCAAAAATACATTGTGTCTAACTGGACATTACTAAATGATGCTTCCACCATAACAAGTGAAATTTAATCATAGTAATAATAATACACATCAAACTCTAATGTGATGAATAAGAGCAATTAGATTAATTAGCATACCTCTCAGCTAAGTTAATGTTACAACTATGTATCCTATTCACTGACTGCCTTTAGTTGTGCTAATTTCTGCTTTCTCTGCCTATAGCCATTAAATGCAAGGTATGTTATGTCAAACAATCATTTGCAGTGAATTACAAGGAACGAACCACACCTTTTTAATATTATCATCTTTTAAGCATTCAAGAGGATCAGAGAGTAGGTCAGATATTGAATGATATACATAAGACCTACTTATTTGCTTCACTTGCCATTTGAAGGCAGCAGGCAGGGATAGCTTACATTTGGATTTGACCTTCCACATGTTTTATCAGTAAAAGTATGTTTTGTCAAGTCACTGGTATCAATGACAGTTTTCTTCTCTTTTTTTTTTAAAAACAGTGTTTATAAACAAATTAATTGGTGTGCAGGATGTGCTACGAAGGCAGGACATTTCATCCATTTCCATAGGTATTTCTAGGCTTTAAAGATGACAGAGCGTACCATCACTGGGGGATGAAGCACCAGCTGAAGGTGTTAGCACAACAGCTCTGAAAAACATGGGTCCCCAAGCACCATGGCACGGTCCCCTTGCAGCACCGTGTCCATTACATGCGTGATAAATCAGTTTCAAAGAATTCAAACTCCAATCCATTTATTTTTGTCCTCTTTGTAACAAATTGCTCTGACTCAACTAATACGTTTAATTTGTGGCCTTCATCTATCATGAACTAACCTGAGATGATGATGGCATTGTTCACAGGCCACTCAGCGTTTTGAACTGCATGTGGACTGGCGAGGATATTTATACTACTTCTGAAAGATTATAAAACCAGAGTGATGAAAGTTAGGAGGTGTCAGCATGCACTGTGCTTAAATCACCTGACAGCCAACAGAATGATTCCACATTGAAATAATTTTAATTCCAAATTGTTCCAGTGCTTTGTAATGAATTCATATAGGAAATTTTGGATTGAGGATCTCAGATTGTTCAGGCTCTGCCCTCCCTCAGTGATCCTTCCCCTCCACCTTCTACTGTTTATTTGCCTACAAAAAACCCCCACTGGAATGTAATTTCCCACTTTTTTACATTTGCTAGTGAGAAGAACGTGGCAGTGGTATTTTAATTGTCTGCAAGAGTTTCAGTGGCAGGATGCTCTGCTCTGCCACAAAATCACTCCTTTGTATGATCAAAGTGGAATAGCAAACGTGCTAAACACGAGAATAGACACCACACCTTGTGCCTTGTCTTGTCAGATGCTGTCCCACTCTTACTTTGAATGCTAGTACAAGCAGAGTAAGTTCATCCCATTTGTACGGGCTGGTCCTTCACTTTCAGGTAGTGTTTAATGTAACTAAAAAAGATGCTTTTGTGACTGTGATGGAAAGGTAAAATATCTGCAGTATTTTTGGATCACAATTTACTGTTAAATCGTGTATTTTAGTGCATTTTCATCTTAGAAAAAGAGGCTGACTGCTTATATTTTTTCTAAAGTTATGCCATGAAGAAATATAATTTGCCTTTTAATAGAACCGTCAAGGACCCATTCTCTCCAGTTTACTATATAGATTTGTATGCCCCACACAAAATTGTTATGAGTTTAATTGGAAGAGACAGCATGACGGCATAATTTTATACAACTGTTTACAATTACCACAAAGGCAGCTTCCACAGAGCTCTTGGTGATTTTTCAAGAGCATTTGCAAGCATAAAGTATGTATTAGAAAAAAAAAATATTAGTAATTTGCTACAGCTGTGTAAAGTGGATTAAGGAAATCTATCAGCAGTGACAGATATTTAGAAATGGGAGATATTTTGCCCATCTGAGCACAACTATAAGATTTGGTGAGGTTTTTTTTTTTTTTAATGGCTAGATTAAAGTATTCTATTTTAGCCTCAGATATATGGCATGTAAGAAAAAGGCAAACTTACAGGTTAGGAAAGTATTCTGGTTGTTTTCTACTTAAGGAGAGAGTGAGATCAGTATGACAGAACCAAACTTTTGAAGATATTCTCAAGATCCAAAAGGTCCTTTTTGACCTTGAACTTTGTGCATTTGTTGTTAGATTTGTCATCCATTCAAACCAGATCAGAATAACACAATAAGGACAGATAGGGAAGAGAACTGGGCTGTGATTAATACACATGAATTATGTTCAAAAAGGGGCCCGTGAGAGTTACTGGGTTGAAGATGGACAAAATTGCTTTTCTTCTTTAGGGAGAGAGGCAGGCAGAGCAGTATTTATGCAAGCAGGCAGATTAATTGGCTTTTTGCTGAGCTCCGTGCTGCTGCTACGCTGCTTCCGCAACCTGATCTAATTAATTTTGAATTTGCTAGGGTATTTCCTCATGCAACCACAGGACAAGCGTAGCATGCCATGCACTGCAGAAATGATCTTGGGAAGTTGCACAGCCCCATACCAAATAAATTTCTTATGAGCAAATTAAAACTTCATAAAACATTGTTGCAGCACAAAACTGATCAGTCAAATCAGAAGAGGCTAAGATTAAAACCCATATAATGTAGTCAGAAAACTGGCATGCTAATTTAAATGTACTATTAATGGCAACTTGCAAGAAGCTAATAAGCAAAGTTACAGGACGCTCCATATCCCAGTGCTTCGCAGAATTAGTGACCATTACATTTATATACTGACAGGCCTCATTTTCTCCACTGTACTCATCAGGCTGATTTCTCAGTCTCCTAATTTTCCGTGTATGCACAAGCTAGAAAAGCCTGTGAGTTGCTTTGCCATACAGAAGACAACAAGTTTCTTTCACAGATTGCCTGCTCCCTGAAAATAGCCAAAAAGAAGCTGTTCCTATTCCCTTGTATCATGATAGCAAAGAGATCTCATGAAGGCAGAATTTCTGGATAGGGGAAACACACTGCTTCCATTCCCTTTGTGCCACCTGAGTAATACGAAAGTAATGTTATGAGGTGGAAAAATATAATATTTTATTTTTAGATCAAGCTCCTGCATCTGTGCAGGACATCAGTGAAGGCAGCAGAATGCCAAGTCAAGAGCTAAAATATATATTTATCTAATAAAATGCTGCCAGGTGTTATAGTTCTACTGAGTGTGTCTCTGAAAATTTCAGCTCCAAGAGTCCCACTCTCAGCTTTTTTTTTTTTCTTTTTGTTAAATATAAATGGAAGAGAAAACATGTCTATCCTCTGTGAGAACACAACTTCCAACAACTCGAGAAATGTGCAGAGAAATAAAGAAAATTCAAATATAGCAGGTTTTCAAATCCTACTTTTAAGATGATGCTATGGTTTTTAGTTGGCTCATATATTGTGAAGGTAAGTTATGAAAGAGTAAGAGTAACTTTGTGAAAATAACTGGGTTGATTAATTAAAAGAGAGAAAAGGGCTTTTGCTCAGAGTAAGGGCATAAAGTAATGAATGTCTATGTACCGTGCACAGAATTATGTTTATATTTAAAAGGGTAGGCTTAAAATCAGAAAAAGCCTACACCTAACGTGCTTATCACTAAAAACAGAAGGGTTAGAAGCGACCAGTGTAGGATGAACACATCTTTAAAATTTTGCTGCATTGTGGAGTTTCAGCAGGCATAGCGCAACCCCATCACCGACTGGCTTGACTTACTTTACCACTAAACCTTAGAACTCACTGATTGCATTTTATAACTGCAAAGATGGTAAGTTAACGACCATGCCAAGTGGTAGTCTTATAAAACCGCCTGTTCACAATGCAGATCTCCTTGGGAAGAATTACAATCAGACAAATTGTGTTATGTTACTTGACTTTGTAAAACAAAAAGCAACCAACCAACCAAACAGGTACACATTGAGCCTTGTTCCTCTCCCCCTCTGTCTCCTCCCTATTCTGCACTGGTGGCCCTGTATTTCTTCTCTTTAATGTGGTAGGTCAGTGCTGAGAGTCTCTCTGGCTTTCAACCCGCTTTGGTGTTGATAAAGGCTGCTTTTTTTTCAAAATTAACGACAATGGTTATTAGCTCACATAACTGATTACACTTTCCACATCTCTGAGTAGAGAGGCTTGTACACCAAATACCTGGGTACCGATTTAGTATCTATGATGACTTCCCATAAGACTGCTGAAAACTTGTTACTCCACATACCTAGTGACATCCTTTAGAAAGGGTTGTTGAGCTCTGGGCTCTGTCACATCTGCAAGAGTTGCACTCAGGAACAGTCACAATGTACACATGAAATTTAAGGACAGAATCTAAGGAAATTCTGTATAGTCTTTGGGGTCAGCTGTTTGTCCACAAGCCTGCATATGTCTGTAAGGTTTCCCAGTAACAGTCCCTCCCTCTCCTTGTGACAACCAGATGCTGGAATCGGATACAAATACTTGCCATCTCATCTCCTATCCATTGCCAGTTATCCAGTCCAACATCTGTTCTCAAATGCCCTATCTATCCACTATGAACCGAACCAAACCGAGGCACGCAATACAAATACCATTTGGGACACAAAAGAAAGAACGAACTCCCAAGCCCTAAAATGGCATACAAAAATTTTCATCAACCATTCATTTACTCCCAGGTGTTTCAAAGGCATTAGGGAGATAATTTTCACAAAACCTAAGTATAATTTAAAAAACTGACTTAAGACATATAGGAGCCTAAATATTATTAAATGTCCAGAGGTGCCAAAATTCCGCTAATAATTTTGCACTTTCTGCCTTTACTTTTTCCATTTGTGTAAGAGATTTTGCATTCTTACAAAGCAGATGCATTGTTTTACATTCAAATAGTGGTGCAGATGCTAGTACCTAAGGCTTGAGAGATTTATGTATAATAACGGGAGTGCACAATAAACAAGTACACTTGCATGCATACCAAAAAGAAGCTACATCAGTCAATCAAACTGCTGGACAACTGATCCAAGTTTACAGATAAATGTAAAACAAAATAAAATTCTCCAGTCAGCCAGACTGCTTCTTCAGAAAAATATGTTATGCATTTCATAGTCCTGCAGTGACATGGATAATGTACTACTTCCCTCTTTGAATAAAGAAATTTGTTTTCTAAGCCAAGGAATGTGTTAAAGCAAAATAGTCATTCTTCTGCATTGCTAGCAATAAAAAAATAGCAACCGTATCAATCAGTTTGTATAACAAGAAAAAAAAAGTATGTGACAATGTCAGGATCTCAGCACATCCCACTTTGCATACAAAACAACTGCACTTCATCTGCACACTAACTGTTGTACCGGACCCACGCTGCTTCTTTCCCAGTCACTTCACTTAATCCAATATGTAATTTTCATATTTTTTCTGGTGTAAATACCACATTCTGTATAAATGAAAACAATAAAAATTTCTGCATATGCCTTTTTCATGAACAAAAGAGACTAAAATAAAGAACTACAGCAGTCCCAATCCAAACTTGACAACTTTATGCAGTTCTTCTTCTGTCTTTATCAATCAAAACCACTCAAATAAAAATAATGGTATAGGTAAGAGCTTTGAATTGAATTCTTGATTGTAAACCTGTACCAGAAGTCAAAGGTGTCTGAACACAGTTCTCATCAACAACACTGGGGGAAATCAACATTTTGAGTTTAACCTACACCAGGGATGAGCAGATATAAATTGGGGCACCCTATGGTCAAAACCCAGGGAGTAACATTCATTCTGCATTGATCAAAGCAGCTGTGTCTATTCTCATTTTCCTTTTGCTTCTAGCTTTTTATGGCCAGCAATTGAAGAAACTCAGAAATCTTTCAGAATGTCCCAAAGTACCTCTTCAGCAATCTGCCTGACCCCAGAGCTACATCCTGACCCCAACCCCAAGGCAGCGTTAGGAGGCAGGGCTCTGCAGACCTGAAGTCCAAGTTCGTTCACATCCACCACTCACTCTGAGAACGACTCCATCTGCTCCTCCTGGCCTCCTACCCCTACTGCTCTGTTGTCTTACACAATTAAACCTCCCCCAAAACTCATCTTAAAATGAAGTATTTTTCTTGTATTTCTTCTAATTTGGTTTTGTGGGGTTTTTTGAGCCAATCACCTACTCCTTAAGTATTTTTCTACTCCTACCACATATATTATAATCTGCTGGTAAGGGATTTCTGCATAAAGAATAAAGAGGGATGTGCTTAGGCAGTAATCATGAATTCCCTCTCTGATCCATATTTTTCCAAACTCCCTCCTCTTGAAGAGTCTCAGCTAATGCCTAGCACACAGCTATGTTTACTGCTTTTTAAACTTTACTATCACTCTTGGCAATATTATTTCCTTTGCTGCTGCTCTTTCTTCTGCTCAGACACAGACCATCTGCCATCCTGCTCACCAAACTACTTGTCAGCTTTAATATCTGTAGGCAATGAAGGATATGATAGGCGTGAATTACTTTCATGTTTTTCTTCCTAAATTTTGGGTTAAGGAGAGTATGTATTGTAATGAGAAACTGACTATGAAGAAAAAGCAAAAGCCCATAGCAGATAGGACAGAAGGCACATACAATAAATTTTCAATGTGCACTTCCTACCCCTTATTACAAGCTTATTCAAATTCCCTTGGCAATCAACTTTAAATGGTTTTCAGCACACCTAGATGTTAGGCAAAAGATTCCAAGTTAGACACTTTAGATTTTCCCCCCAAAGCTGATCCATTTTTGTGAAGTAAAACATACAAATTGTTCCAGTGAAAAATGTGCCAATGATATTCAGATTAATCAAACTAGAGAATCCTCGGAGTAATTCTAATGAAATAATTTTAAGGATTGCAGCTCTAACAGGGAACTTGACAGCTGATGAAAGACAGCGTTGTCAAAAGTAATGCACATTGTAAGGATGAGCTGTAACTATTAAAAATTTTATGTTAGCGTATACATACTAGATGTCAGGAGGAACATTTATATATGAAAGATCAAGATGGGAAAAACTTTAGAGCCCAGTTCCTCCAAACCACTTGGATTTAGGGTCAGGACTGGAAGGCAGGGAAGATCAATCCTCTTTTTATACTTGTTGACCATTCTAAACTTGACTAATTCTCATTTTAAGGCTTAAGTAGAGTCCCATTTTAAGTAAATCTCATTTTCACTTTAAGCTTAAGTAATTTTCATTTTCAGGATAAACTCAGCTGGGAAGTTAAAATATACAGCAGACTTTCCAGGTCTTATTCTGGGCAAGCAAAGGCTCATTTGGAATTCATATCAGCAAGTCCCTCCACTTGGGCAAAAACTGATTCCACAGTACACTTCAAAAAAAAACACTAAACCCCAAACTATTCATTGGATTTTTTTTTTAAAAAAAAAAATCTCATCCACATTGTCCATCTTGACAGTCCTGGGCAACACAAGAATGAGAGGTTAACTATTAACACCCTGCCAAGTTTTAGAAAAAGCCTTTAATTTCACAAGTACTGAGCAGTATCAACCCAATCCATCTTGACAGTCCTGTGCAACACAAGAATGAGAGGTTAACTATTAACACCCTGCCAAGTTTTAGAAAAAGCCTTTAATTTCACAAGTACTGAGCAGTATCAACCCAAGAAGCAGGTTGCTGATGCTGCATTATTCCATTCACAGTTGAGATATACCTAAAATATCCTAAATTAAAATCTAAGCAAGGTCGAGTTCAACCTACGTCAAGACTATATATAAATATATACACATATATATTTTCCACTTGTTTCTTAGTTTCCTCTTATTGTAACTTGAGGGGGGGAGGGGAAAGAAAAAAATATATTTTCATCTTTATACATGCTGAATTCTGGCAGTCAGATTCACAATTATGTCAACACAGCTAAGCATCTCTGGATTTGAGATGTTTTGCCAACCCAGCAGGGTCAATGTCCATGCTTTCAGTACAGATCTGCCCTAGCAGATACCGAATAATTTCCCTCTATTAAGAAGCAGCCAGACATAGAGGAGCTATGACTTTGAGTCTTCCTCAGATTGTCTTGTTGAAGCTTCTTAAGTAGTCAGAGAAGCTAATATCCTCTACATATTACCTCATAACATCTAAGTTTGGTTTTTGCCTAACTTGCCATATTCTAATTAGTCACTGGTGGAGCAGGAGAGTATGTCTCCCTCAGTAACTACGTAGGGAACTTAAGGTTATCTCAATTCAGACATCTGTGGGGTGGTATGAAAAACCATGTAGAGCCTATGCTACTCTCACAACATCCGGTATGAGGTTTCTGACTGATGCAGGGTTGAGGAAAGAAGTCCTGGAGGGAGAAATGGGTTATTCTGAGTGTACCTTCAAAAGGCACAGAGAGCTCATAAAACAAGAACCAAATGAAATGAGTTATCATCTCCCCAAGTAGATGCATCTCTATATTTAGCAGCAACTATTGTAGTCGTTGACACCTTAAGTGTCCTAATCACTGCCCCAACTGGGCCTAACTTATTACCTTTCTACTTACAAACCCATGTAGTAGCGTTGTCCCTTATAATCACAGATTCATAGAATTGTTTATGTTAGAAGAGGTCTTTAAGTCACTGAGTCCAACTGTTAACTTAGCACTGCCAAGTCCACCACTAAACCATGTCCCTAAGCACCACATCTACACGTCTTGTAAATACCTCCAGGGATGGTGACTCCACCACCTCCCTGGGCAGCCTGTTCCAATCCCTGACAACACTTTCTGTGAAGAAGTTTTTCCTAATATCCAATTTAAACCTCCCCTGGCACAACTTGAGGTCATTTCCTCTTGTTCTATCACTGGTTACTTGGGAGAAGAGACCAACCCCCGCCTCACTACAACCTCCTTTCAGGTAGTTGTAGAGGGCAATCAGGTCTCCCCTCAGCCTCCAGACTAAACAACCCCAGTTCCCTCAGCTGCCCCTCATCAGACTTTTTCTCCAGATCCTTTACCAGCTTTGTTGCCCTTCTCTGGACATGCTCCAGCACAGTATTCGAGGTGCGGCCTCAGCAGCACAGAGTACAAAGGGACGATCATTCCCTAGTCCTGCTGGCCACGCTATTTCTGACACAGGCCAGGATGCTATTGGCTGCCTTCGCCACTTGGGCACACTGCCGGCTCAAGTTGAGCCAGCTGTCGACCAACATCCCCAGGTCTTTCTCTGCCAGGCAGCTTTCCAGCCACTCGTCCCCAAGCCTGTAGCATTGCATGGGGTTGCGACAGAAGTGCAGGACCCAGCACTGAGCCTTGTTGAACATCATACAGTTGCCCGCGGCCCATTGATCCAGTCTGTCCAGAACCCTGTGCAGAGCCTTCCTATCCTCAAGCAGATCAACACTCCTGCCCAACCTGGTGTCATCCGCAAACTTACTGACAGTGCACTCGATCACAGAATCACAGAATCAATTTGGTTGAAAGAGACCTCCGGGATCACTGAGTCCAACCTTTGCCCTAACATCATCATGTCAAATAGACCATAGCACTAAGTGCCACGTTATGTCTTTTCTTAAACACCTCCAGGGATAGTGACTCCACCACCTCCCTAGGCAGTCCATTCCAATGCCTAACAACCCCTTCTGTGAAGAAATGCCTCCTCATTTCTAGCCTGAACTTCCCCAGTACAGTTCGAGACTATTGATCTCGTCATCCAGACCATTGATAAATATATTAAATAGAACTGGCTCCAATACTGAGCCCTGGGGAACACCACTTGTGACCAGCTGCCAACAGGATTTAACTCCATTCACCACCGCTTTTTGGGCCTGGTCAACCAGTTAGTTTTTTACCCAGTGAAGAGTATGCCTGTCCAAGCCATGGGCAGTCAGTCAGTGGCTAGCTAGTCACAGAAGTGACAGCTATACAATGCTGTGAATATGCAATACTCCTTTTCAAGTAAAGAGCAGGAGTTTCCTACAAAAGAGTTTCCTACAAAACCAAACTGGATAGCAAATATTGGCTTATACATAACCAAGTCCAAATTCAGAAAATCCTCTTTCCTTGCATGACACACTGTGAGAGATATTGTCAGCTAACAGTTTTGCTTTTTTTCATGTGGCATTTTCTTTTGTCTTTAAGGAATAAATTCTGAAAACAAATGTACATGTTATAACTCTATTACTGTATGAAAGCCGTGCTATGCTCAACTCAACATGCATTCAAATTAGAATTACAGATGACTGCAAAGTCAACAGCTATAAGACAATAAAAATTGATGAGACTGATACTAGGTATGATCCATCAATTTCCCTTATTTTCCCTCAGTGGAAACATGTACCATGTCAAAAAATTATGGTATTCCAGAAAATATTTGCCTTTGCCCATTTACCAGCTTTCTATCTGACACTTTGTCCCCGTTGTCTGTTTAATAAATGGTCATTTCATTGTTTTGTTTGAACAGAGGGTAAAATGAGCAACCAGGACCTAACAGGACACCTCAGAAGAGCTGACACGGTTTGTACCATGAAATTTCAGCACATGTGCTTGGCCACATGCGCTACTACATCCAGACCGTAAAGTATATTGGAGATAGGCAAGGATAGACTTTATCTTATATTAGTCTTACCCTTTTTTGATGGTTGTCTGACAACAGGAATCACCTTACGTTTGATCCATATTAAGGAACAGGTTTTTATTTTAAAAAATGAGCCTCTCTTTCCATGCAGGGATTTATATTCTTCCTTTTAAAGTAACTGGTACTCTTTGGATAATCCTACTTGATAAGCTTAAATCTATCCTACTTCAGACAAACAAGATTGCACTAATCTGCCAAAGCAGGTCAATTACGTACAGATTGTGACAGCAGCAGGCACATAGAAAGTAAACACTTGGTCCAAAAACCTACTACTATCATGTAAAGAGCCATAGGGGCAAAGAGTCATCTCATGGAGCCATTCAGCCAGCTGTCCTTGCTCTACATGGTACGTGACTCGGTGTAGCTTCAGTTAAGTTCTTCCATCACCAAGCTACAAGGACCTCGTTATTTGCCAAATCAAACAAGGTACTGAATGCAGCCATGTTATAAAGTCATGGTGCGAGACTTCCCTCAATGCAACTGCAGGGCATCGGTTTGCTTTATCACACAAGCAGGCAGTTATCACAGAACAGCTAACTGCACTGTAAATCTACACCATGACTTACAGTACATTGGTCACATAGACATAATAGAACATAAAAACTAATTTACCCTGCCATCTGTTTTTAAATGTTGCAGTAAAATTCGTAACAATAATACAGAACTGGACATGATATTTGATCTGTAATATGCAAAATTCTAGATTAGTCTAATAATCTGTTCCAGCTTCCAAAAGAAATTATGAATTTATATTGACTGGCTTTGCCTTAAATACATGCCTAGCCAAATATTCCCATTTTCCAGTGGATTAAGACATTCACTACTATCATACAAGACTGAATCTTGAGAATGGTAGTACTGCATTGGTAAGTAGCATTTTTACTTGGAGTTATTCAGACATCTACACATACGGCTTAACCAAGTTTCACAACTTACTTCTGAAACAAGTCATCTTTTCTCTAAAAGTGTACAGATAACATTGTAAGGCTTTTAAAGCATTTAAGCCTTTGAATATTCACTGAACACTGAACAAAACCTAACAAAAAGGGTTGCTTACAACTTGGAGACTAATACAGTAAATTAATATGGCATTAATATGAGATCAACACTTTTGAAGACCACTAAACCAGACTGCAATACTTAAAGCCTTTACACTAACAAAATTACCTTTTGTCTTTATATATTAAGATATATATACATATTTATAATTACAACTGTTTATCTCCACAGACCAACAAGTTCCTTCAAAATTACACTCTCCCCCCGTCAGTGCACTGAATTGTCCGTTCAGGGGGAGCTCCACCACCAGCAGGAGCCAGGCTCCTACATTAGAGTTGTTCAGCTTCATAGAAAAAGTCTTTTCAGAAGGACTTATTAAATCCAGAGAATTAAAATACGTCAGATCATCTCACTATCAAGAAAACTACAAATTTGTAAGGTAAACCACAAATTAATGCAAATAATTCAGCTGGATGCTTCAAATGTGCTTAGTATCTTTTACATGAGTAGTTCTCCTGAGAAACAGTATGCATTCAGTATAGTTTTTTGCAGCAGCAAGACCTAAGTCAGTATCACACATTCTGTAAACTCCAGCACCTTCTATAATATAGATGAGCATTAAGGCAAAATCTCCAGGGTAGAGCAATACTGTAAAAATACACGTTTTACTATACCAGAGATTTCAGGTCTACCAATTCATCACTAGAGCTAGCTGGGAAATAGTTTAGTCTTTCTCTTCCAGAAAAGAAACAAGAAAAGACACTGACCCACTCTCTTTTCTGTGGTGTGATCTAGGCATTCATCTGGAAGACAGGAAAAATCAGGTCAAGCAGAAGAAGCACTTGAACCTGTGTTTCACCTGTTATGGACAAATATTCTGGTCTCTGCTAATTTGAGGTCTCTTTTCATGTGTCAGATCAGAACTATTTTCTTCTGAACCTGAAAAAGTTTTCCCAATAAAAGTACTGTTGAGGCCCATAAAAAGCTTCAGTGCTGAAAATGCAACCTTTTTTCAAGAAAAAGTCAGTTTTATTAAAAAAGAAACCGAACAAACCAGGTTAAATTTAGATGCTGCCTTTCACAAACAGCCCACACAGTGGATATTTTCTCCTGATAAGCATCAGGTATTAACCTCTTTCTGTATCTTCAGAGATAATTGGAGCCAACTCCTTTGGAAACAAAATGGAATGTGGACATCTGTTCACTGTAAATGTGTAAAGAACATTTTGGACACTAAACTAAGCTGCAAATTATATTTTTTATTCCATTATGTGGCAAAAGTAAAAAATTATATATAAGGAAGAAAGGGAAGCCTAAATGAGGGAGACCAGACAGCACATGAAAAACAATTTGTGATCTAGGCATTCATCTGGAAGATGGGAAATAGGTCAAGCAGCGCAAGGAGTCAAACCTTGGTTTCAGAGAGGGAGTGAAGGTCACACGCAGTGGCAGTGTGGGAAGAAATCACAGCAAAAGCATGTGGCAAATATTGAATGGTAGCAGAGATCAGCAGAGAGTGAAGAGTGACTAATAGAAATGTAATTCAGATACTGAAGGGGAAAAGCCTCTCAAATGGGCAAAGAAATAAAGTAGGTATGTCAGAACAGAAGGTAAGATAATAAAAAAAAAAGCAAGCAGAGAGTAGGAAATCAAGACAATTGGGCCAGGAAAGAGAGAACTGGTATCTTAAACAGCAGAATATATAGTACACTCACATCTCCTTTTGATGATGATAACCCAGCTGAGATGGTAAAATGATTGGGGAAGATGGAAACAAGATCAAAGAACAGAACTACTTGCAAAAATCAAATGGGCAATAACAGGCAGAGGTTGGCTATTATAATTCGGTCGTTCAGTGGTTCAGTACTGTTTCGTTCATTTGACCATTCAGTGCTAGATTGCCAAACCTGTTACTCAGGCCGTGTACAGAAGTAACAAGAGAAACTTGCTGTTTCCCAGGCCTCCTCTTAACCTGTGACTGATGACGGCAGCAAACAATTGGAATTTTTCCCTAAGCAAGAGCAAAGAGCCAGAAGCCCTGGCAGGAGGGTGCTCTCTGAAAAGGCTGGAAGTGAATCAAGTCCTCCCAATACAAACAATCTCATTGAGAACTGCCTGTTACAATTTGTTCTTTGGTTTGCTCCTGGGACAACGCTGATCTGGTTTGTCTTTTAAGAAACCATTTCCACAATCAAATTTATCACTGAAGAAAATGAATACATAACCTCATGGTTGGCAATTTCCGCCCCCCAACGGTCAATACAAAAATCTCTAGAAAAATAGTAGTCATACATGGAATAAAAGTCACGATAGGACAATGTAACCTTGAAGGATTAATGAACAAATCATTTAACAGTTTCAGTAAGACCAAAATTTTACCATTTGATCTTTTTGGTCTAGGGAATAACAGTTTCATAAATTACTGGGTTTGCACAGTGGAATTTTAACCAGAAATGGCTGTTCCATCTTGTCAAATATGATTGTTACGGAAAGTCTGAGAAATGAGCCTGAAAATGCCTTCAGGAATCTCAGTACTATCTTTCTTCTTAAAAGAAAATAATTACCTTGATGTGGCAATCAAACTTACAGTAATGCTGACCCCTAATGTCTTCAGCAAGATTGCCTTACCCTAGGAAGATATGTACATAAACACATTACCCCCAAAGCATCTGGTCTTCACATCAACACAGAGGACTTACTACATTAATATTGAACAATACGCTTATTCCAGGTTTTCCTTAATAAGCAGAGATTGTTCAAATAAGCTGAATCAACACTGGTAGAAGCTCCATGTGAAGTGAAGTCTAACAACAATAATTGCCTTAATAAGCATCCTTATAGTGGAGTATGGACTTAATACAAAAAGTGAAGATCAGTTAAGAGCGCAAAAGCTCTTACCAAGTATTAGTTTGGGGACGATGATCAGCACACTCAGCAGAAATCCTCTTGGGGGAAACTTTAGCTCTCATGTATGAGCCCCTTAATGTTTCTACTCTCAACACAGTACATGTGTTAGACTTATCTCAAGCTCTGTGCCTGTAGGAATCACTGCAGAATTTGTCTTCCTGCTGTTTATTACTTAGTCATATCACTGTACTGCAGACAGATCAGAATATCAGGTACCCCACAGCTTTGTGATTTCTCTGCACATGCACTGCTGCATTTTCTACTAGAATCATTTTAACACAGAACCACTCATAGCAGAAGGCCAAACACCCAGTTCAGACTTAAATTTAATACAGAAAGATACATTCAAAAGTGTAAGATCAGCTGCCAATAAAGAGAAATCCATCTCTTTTCTCCACATGTTCTTACTAGCTCCTGCAATAGGCTATGGCATCTTTATGAAACCTATACCATGCCATCTCAAGCAATCCTGAGGCATTTAACATCAGAAGTGTGACTAAATCACCAAGATAAAGCGAAATGGTATTGCTAAAGTGAAATGCTATTTGGACAACTGAGTAGCTAATTTACAAAGATAGAACCTGATAAAATGAATGCTTTTCAGCTAAATCACTGTCACGTTTTGTGCCGTTTTCTTGCATGTCAACTTGCCATGACCCATCTTTGTTTATACTTTTCTCCCTGAGCATGAAGAACTATGGTTGCTGCGCTGCTGAATTCTCCTCTTAGAAGGCCTGTAAATGTGATCTGACAAGTCAAATGATTGACTGCACCTTGTCCATCCAGGTAAAACCAGAGGAGTCCTGAAAGACAGTGGGACATTGACACCAACCGTAACATATCGTCAGTATGAAGTGCACGAAAGTCAGAAAAGTTAGTTACTCGGACCAACAGGCTAAATCAGATGCTTCCAAAGTGTCACAGAACATATACTTAAAGTTATATTTATAGTTATGGTTTTCCAGACACGTGATGGCCAATAGAAGATTTAGGAAATCATAACGTGTTTGTAAGAAGAGTGGATAGAAGTTGATGTTTCAGAGGCTCATCACTTCAGAAGGTGCTTGTTTAGCAGAAGCGCCGTACCGCCTCTCATTCAGGCACAGAGATGAACCCAGCGCTGGTGGCAGAGCGGGTTCGCCAGCGGGAGAGTGCGATTCACAGCTCCGGCCCTTACGTAAGGCTAACCTCTCTTCACAGCCATCTGCCGTGGCTGTTGTGTAACAAGCTGTAGTCGAGTGTTCTGCCATCATATGGTAAATTGCCTTAAAATACACGTGCAAAAATCACTACACAAAGACCTAGAAATTCTTTACCTAGATGCAACTCCCAAATTTCACAGATGAATGGTAGTTTCAAATTCCTCCAAAGGGCAGCCTTCAAACTCCTCTGCATAGGACGGCTGTAATTTCCTTCTTGATTTCCAGCATCCATGGCTTACAGGAAGATACACTGATTAAAACTTTTTGTTGACTGGGATTTGCATTGCTAGATATCTCATTTTTCTGTCTTCCTTGGGATTTATACTGAGATCAAATAAAAGGAATTTTCAATTTCATTATTATCCTTCTACATATAGGTCGTATTTAAAGAAGGAGAAGGAAACAAGTGGTTTTGAGTTTTAACTTTTTTTTTTTCCCCCTGCTGTCAAAGATATTGCATCTACCTCATTCCAGCTTCTCTCCACAAATTTCTACAGACATGCAGTCTTCACAAGCTGAATTACAGAAGACCACCTATGGCCTAAAAGTCATGGCAAAAATGGACATACTTCAATACTCCAAATTAAAAGTTTTGAAAAGAAAACATTGTTGAGTAACCAGATGCCAATATATTCTTGTCTTCCAGAAGAGGTAAACAGAGAAAATAGAGGAAAACAGTTCCTTTAAAACTAATAAAAGGATTTTGGTCAAATTCAGACTGAATTTTTCTACTTTTCCAAATAAAGTTGGATATGAATTTGGTAAAGGCTGACAATTCACTTAAAACTGAAATATGAAATGGAAATAAATTGTAAACTCTCATCCAATTTTTTCCAGAAAGCAAGCCAGGGGGTGGGTGGAGGTGTGCAAACTCATTGCTGGTTGTTTTTCTAAAAGGACTAGGAATTCAATGAAAGTAGGGGAAAAACAGCTCGGTTATTGCACACAAATGTAATGAAAGCAATTCAATTAAATGCTCTTTGGAAACACCTCTCACTCTAGTGGATTTTTTTGTTGTTTTTACTTGAGTGACACAAACTTAGAATTCTAGAATTAATTTAAAATATTCCTCCCTCTACATGAGAAACATGAAGATCACCCAATACTCTTGTGATTTTTAAAATCTATTCTGCAGTACTAACAGAAAAAAAAATAAATAGAAATAATCACTGAATAACATCCATACTGCACATTCTGCACAAGTCACTGTTAGCTTACTCATAGAAACAAGTATTACTTCAAGTTGTTTCCTATGCATTTAAATGTGTTTTTAAGGTTGTAAGAAACAATTATATTATCAAAACTGATAGTGATTTTGAGTGTGATTTTCTTTGCCCACTGCATTAGTAGCAAATTTGTGATTTCAATTAATTTTTCTTGGGCTTTAACTTTTCAATATGTTCTGACAACAAACACCTTCACACTTCCATTTATCACTGGCAAACCACTTTACTAACACTTTGTTAATGTTGCACTTTTGGTTTTGAGCATTTCATTCCAGTTCTGCAGAATGAAGTCTAAGTTCCTATTTTAAAGGAAAAAACCCCAAAACAAATCAAGAGCATTCATACTATTCACACAAAGTAAAATTTTACAGCTTCAGCACAACTTAAATTTGAAAACACGTCATCTTTTACAGTCTGTATCCTGAGGTCTCTACCCACACTTGATCAAAGAGGAGGGAAAACATGTCCCTCATTCCCCCAAGGATATATTTTCTTTCTTGTTTTACCTTGCTGAAGTTTCATATTCCCCAGCCTGTCTCTCATGTGATGCATCTTTTCTCATCTATAGATAAATTCATTAAAACTTCTGAAGTGACTGTGTCTCTTTTCTCCGTTATTGCTATTTCTATCAAGGCAATTCCTTCCTTCCTTCCTTTCAATCTTTAATGCATCAGCACTAATCTAGGTTGATTTGTGATGCATTTGAACGGGAGGAACTCTGTTTATATATCCTTATAAAGAAGCCGTAGTTAACAGAAATGTCATTCCCACTTGATGGATGCTAACAGATCTTATACTGACTTGTCATTTTCAGGGACTTCACTTGACCGTTTGTCAGCACATAGCTCTTAAAACCTAATTTTACAAGGCAATAAAATATCACCTTTTGATGATTTCATTTTTGTAAAAGCTTAATATCCTAGAGCAACATTAATAATTTGTATTCTGTGAACACACACTTGATGTGGCACTCTTTGCAATTAGACTGATAAGATAGCATAAAATGACAATCACTACAAAAGGAACTTGGTCTGCAGCCACACTCTCCATATGCTTTTTTTGAACACAAACCAGTCTTATACAGATGACATAGTTACTGCAGAAGGGCTTAAAAACCTATTCTTTTTGAGACAAAGTTAAGCTACAAAATTCAGATTTAGATCCTGTGGTGATGCATTTCCTCCCTCCTTTTCCTGGGCCTCGCTACAATTTCAGAATTCAAAAGATCTATCTGGAATTAAAGAAGCCCCATGTTAAATCTGTTTTAGAAGGACTTGCCCTCCACAAAACTCAGATATCCACCTCTAGCTAGTCAGTCCTCCTGTTTTCCCCAAATTCTCTTCCACACATAACCTACCTACATCCAACTTTCAAATTCTTTCCAATAGCAAAATCTTATTTTCTCCTATGCCTTCTAGAAATTAAAAAAAGGAGGAAAAAACAAATTCAAGAGGAATGTTGACAGATTTAGAAAGGTTAAGTAAAGTTCACAAAAAAATTATTCTGGTTCTAGAAAATCAATCATTCAGTAAGAGACTCAGAAAATTAATTTATTTTATTTATTCAGATTATTTGAAAATATATTCTATAAATATTTCACAACTGCAATGCACTTCTTCCTCTATTTAATAATGGTCCCTTTACAGACTACCTTCTTGGTGTCCAGTCAGTAGAAACTTCAAAGACAGCTCGGCTTAAAGCAGTCGGCTGAACCTCCCAAGTTCTCCAGAGAAGTCCAGACTTCTCTTTCAACCTAAATTATCCTATGATCTTACAAATACAAAACTGGACAGGTAGCAAAAAATAAAAAAGAAAGAAAATAAAAACTGAAAAAAAGGGCAAAAAGCCTAAGATTTTTGTCTGGGTTTTTGGTTTGGTGGTTTGTTTTTTTTTTTTTTGGAGGAGGTGAGTGTGGGTCTTCAGGCTTTGAAGACATTTCTGGGAAAACAGTTTTTTCCTTTTTAAACTATCTGGAGTTGTTTTACTTATTTACAGTTCCGGTCTTCCAGGAGAGGGGTTTTGATCCTTTACTACATACAGAGGTAATCTAAGAATGAGTAACTGCAGATTCCAGACATGACGCTTGCAGGTTTCTCTTTGATGAGATTCAGAAAGAAACATGATGTATGCCATGCTGTCACAGGTTAAAGTATTGTAAGACCACAGGCTATAGCTAGCTCTATAGGAATAAGACTTCTGACATTTGAAAAAGCCAGTTTAACAGAACCAAAGTGTAACACAGTAGAAACTGATAGAAAAAAAAAATATCAGTGCAGAAACAAAGTGCGCATTTTAATAAAGAACATAACTGACAAATCGGGGCTGTGTGGAAACTGGAAAGCCTTGAAATCCTCAGAGCAGGGATGATAAACAAAACCTGTTCCTCACGGCTAGCTCATGTTGATTGTAAGTGGTTTACAAACGAAGTATGATCAGCTTACAGAAGGAATTGCATGATGGGGTTGACTGCAACAGCAGGAGCATGGCCTAATGACCTATAAGCTTTCCATTCTATTTTTCTTCTTTAGGAAAATAATGCATTTATTTTGAGAACAACATTTGATAGGGGATCCCTCTTCACTTAAGCTTCTGAGGTCAAATGGGACAACTTGAATGTTAATATGACAAATACAAAATTAATACTGCACATTATAAAACTGAAATACACTTTTTGCATAGGAAAGTAGCTTTCAATGGTAAGTTAAGAACAAAATAGTTGAAGGCAGAGTTCAACAATTTGGTCAAAAAGAGGTAACCCATTCTCAATGCCTTGTTCAGCACTTTGGAATATCCGCACAGAACAGTCAAAGCTTTAAAGGTCATACTTTGTCTCAGTATAAAAACTGATCAAAAGAAGTATCTGCAGCCTACATACAACTTACCTTTCAAAACCTGTTGGGCCAGGCAGGTCTACTTCAGAACATTATAAAGGATAGTACATGAGTACATTTGTACACTTTATGTTGGATGTAAGCTCCCAATCCTATAGATACACACAGGACTACACATGCCTGAAAAATTACTTGTAAATAAAGTTATATTAAAGTTGTATCTATAATGTGAAAATATAAGTGCTCTACCATTGCCATGAACTGCATTTATAGAGAAGTTAGCCCAGATAGAGAAAGTTGAAGCAATGTTTCAAATATACTCCTATCCTTTCCTTCCAGCATATGACTGCTATTTCTTTTCTCTTTGTCCCATTCGTACTTCCTCCATAGATGAAGGAGGAGATGACTGAGAGAGAGTTCAGGGACTTGTTCTGCTCAGCATTAGCAGGGCTGACAGATTCCCTCCTCTTGATAGCGACTGTGAGCACAGGTTGCATTGTCATGCAGTCTTTTCCCTTATCGGTGACGTTAATTCTGTTAGGTTCCTTGTGCCTCCCATGGTTTAGGCAGGTTTCTCCCATATTCCAAGATTAACCTTGCGTTTGGGTTGGTTTTTTTGTTTGTTTGTTTTTTCAAAACATCTTTCACTTACAGCCATCAAACCTGGTTAAGAGTGGAGAAGTTAAGGGAAGTCTGAGATGTTAACACCTGGGATGCTTGAAGGTCCAGTACAAAAGCCTGTGTTTGGGGTGTTTTGACATTGCTCTAGGTGTGTCCTACATCTGTTTTCTTATGAATTTGATCCTGACTGTGAGCTGAAGGAAGGTGGCAGGTGGTAGATCTGACTGCAAGAAGCCACAGAAGCCAATTCAGGAACTTTGAAACACCATCAGGTAATTTCAAGAGGTGTCCTGAAAAGAGAATCTTAAATATCTTAAGCATTTGGTTTAATTAAACTACATGTACATGATTTAGCATGCATTAATCTCTATTAAGTATTGCACAATTTGTATTCATATCCATGATGTAAAGTCAAGATCTGCCTAACATAAACCTAAAATAAAGTAAGAAGCTGAGTTTGGCCTGATAGTCTTTAAAATACTGCAGAGCCATATCACACTATTTGTCACTCTGCAACTTCAGATAGTAGCTATGCTGAACAAGCTTGGCTTGTCTTAGAGAGCTATTTAAAAAAGACTCTTGCAAGTGTAAACAACTAACAATTTTAAGACAATATTGTTACTATTTTCCAAGTGACTGTGGTCCAGATTCATTTCCCATTTAATGACAAGTGAATGTTCTGAAGACGTAACCTGCACTATCACAGGCAAGGTAAGATTAAAAACATTAATTTAGTATTTCAGAAGCATGCAAACTTCAAATAAGTAAATATTGTTATCAGATGCATCATTAGCAGTTCAGAATACATTTACTACCAAGAACCCTAAGCAACCCCACAAAAGTCAGATAAGCTGGACTTGTTTATAAAGTTTGACTGACACCAGCCTGTGTTTGGCTACGTGCAGTCCAGACACAGCAGCACTCATCTGAGTGTTCAACTTTTGGAAATTAAGCCTTACATTTTAAAAAAATTGCTTCTTCCTGAAGTCACCTCCAAATTCACCCTCGCAGTGTCCTTCAGCAGTTCTCTTCCTAATCCAAACACACCACAAAACTAAGTTTGTGCAAAGCAACACCAGAGTCTTTGGAGATGATCATGTTGTGCTCAACTACTGCATCAAATACTTTTTACACTCCTCAGGTTATGCAAATAGCAAGTATTTCTGCTACTGAGTGCTAATTATCAGCACAGTATTATTTTTTTCTTCTCCAGAAGGAAGATAAATACATTACTGATTTAACTCCTGAGCAAAATGTTCATGTTGTCACTGTCCAGCTGCAGCAGAAAGTTTCTAGTATCTCCCTTTCAGGCTAGGCATGCTTAGAACAAGCACATATGAACATACATACACAGACATATATCATATTGTTGCAACACACAGAAATATACCTGAACAGAGTCTTTTTCTCTTTTGAATACAGATGACAATCAAATACAAGTTAAATTTCAAAACTACTGGGAAAGTACCTAACTCACTTAAACCTTCTTTATTTGTATCGGAAGAGGAGCCCTTCTTGGGTCATAGGTGTGTCCAGTGGATCTACATCATCATCAAGCCAAGGTCCCCTGCTCTTACATACTCTAAATAATATAATTTTGAAAGAAGGTCTCAATAAAAGAAAATATAATTGCCTTTGTGGTCAGAAGGGGTAAAAAGGACATTTCAGCAGAACCTTAGCTTACTGAGCAGGTTCAGGTGGCTGAACAATTTTACGGAAACAATGCAGTCATAAATCAAGCAGACTAAGTAAGCATCTCCCAAGTAAAGAGAAACAAGCCTGTGCAACCAACACAATGCTACAAAGAAACAACAACAATACTGTAGCGCTTTTGGTCTCGATAGATGCAGCTTAATCTGGGAGTCTTCTCTGGGCTTCGTATTGTATCCATATGAATTTCACCTCTACCCTTGAGAGAGTAAAGCTAGAGGCCTCTGTTAAAACTAAGTCAGATAGGTACCACCCTGTCCTATTGTTAATTGATTGTCCTTTCCCCACTTTTAGGATACAAATTACCTTGTTCCTTGACATATATACAACTTCTATGTTGACACATGCACATACAACTTGGCAGAGGTAAGAACTGCATATTCATTATAGGTTCTGCACTTTATCGTTAAAGGTCAAGCAAAAGGAAAATCTAAACCAAATACAAAGCAAACTGTAACGGGAGCTATACAACGTAGAGAGCTACAAAACAACAGGAGTGTTTGGCAACAGGCTTTCACATGGAAAAGCACAAGAAAATAAACAGAAAGCACAACAAAAGACTAGAAGAACAACCATTACTCTTCAAAAAACAGAAAGAAAACAACTCAAATCAAATTTTAAAGAGCACCCAAAACCAGAAGACTTAATACATTACAGTTTCCAGGTATAAGAACAAAACCAAGAGCTTGGATATGACCCTTTGTTGTACGTCACTTCATTAAAAAATTTAAGATAAACAACATTAATTAGTAAATGGATTCACTTCCAAGAAATTAATCTTGGATAATATTTTTTACATAGTTTTATTAGTCAACAGAATTTTAAAAGGGCAACTGTGGAGTACAAGAACATACATGCAGATGGTATTCTGGCATATACTGAGCAGTGTAATAGAAAGTTACTTTTTCTCCACGTTATCACCTGAAAGTACATCTTTACTCTGCAAATACAGAGTAATTTTGCTTGTAAAAGTGAAAAAGAAAAAGAATCTGAGTTTTGTGTAAACTGACATCACATATTTCCAAGGAGATTATAGTCTCTAGAGTGCCAGACAATACGAATTTATTTTCTTTTGAAGGAATCCCTTTGTAGCATATACTTAGTTTCCTTTCAGATTAATTTTATGTGTTCTTGAGTCAAAAGTAGAGAAACATGAATACTTTGGCTTTAAGCAGGGAAAGTATTATTCCAAATCATGAGGAATCAAGTCCTCTGATGGCCTGCCCTACTGCAGCAGCAGATGTTTTATAAGAACAGAGACTGGAGGATGCGTTTTCATCCTACCAACAAAAGCAACACCCTTCTCTTCACACAACCGCAGTGGCCCCTAATATGCTTTCTGACAACAGGCAAAGGGTCATCTCACATGGCAAGAACAGCCTCCAGCATGGATTAAAAATGTAAGAAAAACATTCGACATACTTGGATCTGACAAGATTGAGTCGGTTTTCGGCAAAAATTGGTCACAGCGGACTCCTTGGTACCCCTCTTTGCACCTGAGAAAAAGGGGATAAATGACAAACATACGCATGCGGTAGTAAAAGGTTAATTTCAAGGTAGCAAAATCAACTAAAATTCTCCCTGTCAATGCTGTGAGGGACTTGCATATTCACAGTTATTTCAACTATTATGGAAGCAAAGTTATTACTCAAACACAATGGAAGCATGTAAAATAATTTGTATTTCAAAAAATTCCCCTGAAACCTTTTAGATTGTTTTAGAAACTACAAAGAGAAACATCATTTAGGCATAACCGTTCTTTTAAATATCAATTCAGTGAAACAATCAAAGAAAAATAGTCTATAAAATAGACATATTCATAATAAAATAAACTCATTAGGTAACACAAAGCTTTATAAAGTTTCTGTACTGTACAAACCATCAGATTAACAACTTGTTTCTCTTTGGCTGTTTGAATGAGCAGGGAGCACTTACCTAGCCATTAATTTTAAGACTAGTTTCTCCCATGCTTAAAAGATAACATGTTTTAGCATGATAGACAACATCAGGCACAGTTTGTAAATGGACAGTCTTAGATGTCTGTGCGATTAGATTTTAAAGCACATAAACCATAATATCGTCTGCTTTACAAACAAGAATTGGCTCTGATTGAGATTCTAATGCTATTATTTATCTTGAAACCTTACTTTGAAGAAATTTCATTTACTGCATTTGGACTGTTCTCAGAAGCATCTCTCATTTCAACTAAGTGTATCAGAATCAGACCTTTAATTATTTATACACCAAGCAGTTTTTCAGAGACAAGTGATGGACACTTTAATTATAAATGATAGCAACAGGGACTCCTTATCTCCCAAAGCTCTTGCATATCATATAAACAATACGCTCAAATCAGCATCACCACCTTTCATTAGGATTGACAACTGCAGCTTGAATGATGTGATAATGTCAGGAATAGAAGTTATCTGCTCCTTCACCATGTTTCTGATCAGGTTTCCTCTAAAAGTTGCCTTTTAAAATGCTTTTGGTTTAATAAATTAATGCTTCAGTGAGAAGTGCATCTCACTGGCATTGATTCAGGGATTAGTAAGCACATTTGTGAACAAATACAAAAATTGTAAGAATTCCCACCAGACCCAAAAATGTAGTAAAAATCTACAGTAAGAAAAAGATTTTTAAAAACAGACAGGTATTATTTCAAAATGTCCCTTTTGGCCTTTCTCCCTGAGGGATACTGAGCGCTACTTTGGAGATCAGCTTCTTACCAGTACTCACCTATCTATAAAATGACTGACTGGGAAAAACTGAATTCAGATCCTATTGCAGTAGTCATAAGTTATCAGCCAAGGAAAAAAAGTGTTCTAATTTTTAATGTAGAATATTCAATTAAAATTGTCCACTAGTCAGAAAAACTGAAGAAGTCTGCATATACTTAGACACTGCTGCATGCACCTTTTGCCTCTGATTATGAAACATCAGAAGTTGCCTCACAAACAGAAACTCTTCTCCACAATCTTGAGGGGAGTTGCTAGACCTCATTTCAAAGCTTAAGAAGAACCTACAGAGATGGGGATATTCTTGTCTTTCCATTAGCATTTTCTATTAACTTTTTGACATACATTTGTACCTGCCTCAGTTACTATTACCCTATTACAGACTTAAAACTCTATGCTAAACTGTTGGTCTGCAAGTCATAAAAATGTTCATCACATAGTCTAATTCCACAACGGAGAATTTTGATGCTACATGTGAGGATAAAGAGCCTCAGAGTGCTATCTCCTGGAAGAGCTGTACCGAATGCTCATCGGCATGTGTGAATACCCATCAGCCAGGAGCAGGCAGAGCAATGCCACAAGTACCCTCACTTCCCTTCCTCTCTGATGGCCAATGGGGCACCTCTGAGCCAGAAGCTCTGCTGCCTTCTTTTCTTTATCACTCCATTCTCCACAGAACAGAAAAGAGACTTTAGACTATCTTACTTCACAGCCGAGAGAGACTTTGGACCATTTATTCCAGCTCTCAGATGGTCCAGGTGATTAATTTTGGTCCAGATAATTGATCATGCCAGCATTCAAGAAGAGAAATTTTGCTACTATTAGCTCCTAGGGTAGATTTGGGGGTCTCTATTCCAATCCTACCATGTCAGGGGCCAAACCAAATCTCAGTCTTTTAGTTTAAAGAAAATATTTTTTGTATCTTGCAAAAATGGCAAAAGGTGCTGTGGATATTTTCACCTTCCATTTAATGTTGTTTGCAAGGGTTAGATTTTATCAGTTGCAAATACAGCAGATGCTGATAAAGTTGGTGGCCTCAAAAACAATCTGATGGGAGACTTCTGTAACTGGTAAAGTATTACCCCAGTACAAGACTCTAAGTTAGATGTGTTTCCATGTCCTTCTCTTCCTGACTTTGTAAGAACAATGGCTTGGAACAGAATGTGTTAGAGTCACTTCGATTACAACTTCTCCCTTGTAAAACTCAGTATCCCTGGTACCTGACTAAATTGCACACTGCCACAACTATGCTATCCAGTCTGGAGATAATGATGGGGATGGATTTCTTCTCTTAAAATGTATTGGCTGTCATATCAAACTATTATTTTTATCCTGACTTTATCAAACATATAGTGCTGCTTTTCTCCATCATTATGAAACTGGAGCATACAGTAATCAGCTGACTGACCTGGATGAGTCTAAAGTAACATTTTTACTTACCTGTACACTTTGATGAACATACCATAAGAGGAATTTATTTTTGTTAATTTTAAAATTTAGTACAGAGGTGGCTGATACCTCAAAGAATAGAGATAATATTTTCATGTAATAACATCATCTTACACTAAGATAATAACTACTATGGTCATACATAGCTTGGTTTTTTTAATTATATTAAATTTTTCAGCAAAGATAAAAACTAAGTCTTTTAGTTTCATTAACAAATGATCTTTGAAATCCATAAACCAATAAATAATAGCAATAACTGCTCTGCCAATATCACACTAAAGTTCAAACCTTTGTAATCAAGTCTTGTGAAATTGAAGTCTTGTAGAATATACATTTGACAGTTATAATGTTACAACATGATAAAAGCTGATCATGTTGTGGCATCCTATAATACTTGCTAAAGCATCTGCCCTCCGTCCTAAAGGGGCAGATGTGATAGTTATGCCCACAATAACTGATATGCACACATACTGCTAATTGGCATCACACCTCTAAGGAGAAAAAAAACAAACCACCAAACACCACACAAACAACCCACCACAAAAAAACTATTACAACAGCACTGTTATGTCACATACAGAAGTTCAGGGAAGTCCAGTTCAGTATTGTCATATGCATCATATGCAGTGTGAATGATCACATTCATATTTATGGATGTATTAAAAAAAGCTGTGATTAATCAGGGAGATCTTGAGAAATGCTTTGATGAAGCCAACTGTTTCAGAAATGATCATTTGATTATATGACAAGCAAATGCTTATTAGATATCACTTTAAAAAAAAAAAAAAAAAGGAAAACGAAACTCGGATAAGATATTGCTTGTAGTGAAGCGAAAGCTCTGAGCTGTGTGCGGGACCCCGCAGAGCACAGGATGGAAAGGACAGTCTCAGCTCCATTCCAGCAACAGAAATCCCCCCCGGGCTGCAGCACTGCGCTGCGTGAGCAGGCTTGGGCATGCTGAAGTGCAGACCATGGTGAAGGGCTCTGCAAACACCATTAATTACAGCCTCCTTGCAAAGTCAGTATGACAATGGATTCTCCAGTCTGCATTCAGATTTTCACCAAAATCACTGTATCTGTCTAGGCTTTAGACCAAAAATATCAACAGGACTATATGAACGGAATGATTTAAATCCTTCTGATTAAATGGTATGAAAAGTGAATCACAGGTAAAGCTAATCTGCAGCTGCTAAAACACTGGCAAACAGAACATCCCTAAACGGTATCTGCTAAATTCAACTTTTATTGAGAGATTATTTTATCAAGTGTTCTTCACATCTTTGATTGGTAATGTATTTTCTCTAGATCATGTTTTTTAAGGTCACCAAAGACAAACTGTGTATTGTGCATTGAACTTCACACAGAGGACGTTGTGGGTGACTCCATGAAAATACACACACAGAAACACATTTCTCATTCCTGCCGATAAGTTTGTTTCTTCCTACTTGAGCATATTTGCACGTAAGTATTAAAAAGTAAGGAGAGTACGAGCATTTACTCAATCTTTTTAACACTATTTAATATTAAAAATGGGGACAATACATGTATATTTTAGTCAAAGAGATCACAGACATTTTCTGTGGACATTTCTTAGAATTGTTTCTTGTGTATTCAAACCTTACAGAGCCAAGGGAGATTTCAAATAGATGACTGCATCATATGCAGGAGTAACACAGCACTCCAGCACTCCAAATACCTAGATTTCAGATGGGACACACTAGTAAAAAGTAAAGTAAAAGGAGGTGGAGGGGTGGTAAATTACATGTTAAGTGAAGCTGAAGAATAAAACATATCTAAAGCCAGCAGAAGAAAGGGAAGATATTACAAAGAATCTACTTAGAAGAGTTAGGGAAGGACATAGAAAGCTTATGGCCAAGAAGCCATTACTATCACAGTTTACACTTTCCCCAAATGCTTCCATATAGAGCTCCATATCCCTATTAAACTGAAATATTTTCGTTCTCAAGGGACGGTAATGTACAGAAGGCAGGAGAGAGAGTGGCACTAGCAAACTGCAGAGGCTATGAAAGACGATAATGCTGTGAACTCCCACCTCTTTCCTGCTTCCCTATGATACTGCTCTTCATTTGAAATGGGAATAATACTTTCTCTTCCGTAACTGTGGCGATTGCATTGCCTTTGACCATGTGAAGAAGTATGCATAAAATAGTTTCTTTGCATAAAGTCCAGAATTTGGCAACCATAAGATATATGAGTTCCTCTGAAATGCAAATTTTGAAAATGGCATTTGGACCCTCAGTGACAGACTATGGCAGAAGACAAAGCTGTAATGCTATACATGAGGAAAATAAGCATATCCTAGGCCAAAGGTGATTTGTGACATTTAACAGAGATCTCTTAATAGTGCAGTGCCCAAAAGATGAAGTTATATAAACCTATAATCTGATTCTAGCCTCATAAACAGGAGTAATCCATTTTGAAAGATGGAATTAATAGTACCTATGAAAAACCAAAGTTAATTTTTGCAGTGTATCCAGACCAACACATGTCTCCTTCCACTTGTAAAAACTACAAAATGACAATCTCAAAAATGCTATTAATTAGAATGATCCATCTCATAATTTCACTGGATCAGTTACAAATTATTTTCTCATTACACCATTACAGCCATTGTACTGACAATCAGTCGCCAGTAAGGGTATATACCGAATCTCTTATTTATTCTTTAAGAGAGGAATCAGAGATCATGACAAAGAAATATTCCAATGGTCTATAAATTTTGATCAAGTATTTACCTTCACACAGAGGATGCAATATGCTTTATATTGGGTTAGAGAGCCAGTTATGCAATAAATATACAGTAGGCAAGCCATGACATTGTATAGGCCATTGGGTTGTCCCACAATCTAGCCTGAAATAAGCCATAAACAATGAAAAATAATTCCTCTGCTCTGCAGGTAAGCTAAATATAGACTTCTGTGCCCTCAGCTAGAATGACCTTAACTGGAATAAATGGAAATTTATATTTATCATCATGATTGTTATTCGGTGAAGATTTTATTCACAAGGGAAAAGAAAAGTAATCCTAACAGTGTGGGTCAGACAGGATGTCTTGTCATTTAACATGTGCAGCAGGCCACTATAAGCAGAAGACAGGCTTCCTAGATTCAACAGATTAGACCACTGAATCACAATTGAGAACATTTCTCAGTGGAGACCATCGTCAAAGGCAGACAGAAAATGAACCCTTCATAAAAATCAATAGTATGCTGGTCAGGCACTCACCTGAGAAGAGAGAGATTCACATTCAGGTTTTGGTGTGAAACTGAAGCATTAAAGACTTGAACCCAGGTTTTCTATACTGCAGAAATGTCCTGATTACTTAAATATTACCTATTCTAGCAAGGACTCCTCTTGTATTGTTCTTGAAAAAAAAATAATCAAAGATATTCAATTTAATCTCAAAACAGATCAGGGAGGGGGGAGACAATGAAAAAAAAAGTTTCCAACACAACTCTAATCATGCATGAGTGAGTGAAACAGTCATGTGTCGAGAGAGTTACTACTGTTATCAGGTAATTGTTTATGCCCAACAGAGTTTGTAGTGTAATACAAACCAGAACTAGTATTTTAACAGCAAATCAGCTAATGGTTATTGGAGTCTTCTCCAGAAATTGCAGGACTCAGGAGACAAGGTATATAACGAGCAGTGCTGGCAGAGATGACATTCTTCTCTTCACAAATCTGTTTCTGTAGTTTCACAATGGAAAGACTTTTTCAAGTTGACATGACTTTTCCAATATTGTTTCATAAAAGGATCATGCAACTACTTATTAGCAAACCGTTCTAGGAAAAAACTTTTCTTTATTGTGAGGGTGACTGTGGGTCTCGGACTGTAGGTGGTGTGCGATCTGCTGGCAGTAAGTGTGTGGGGCAGCGGGCACAGACGGGAAGGGGAGTAGGACAAAAGGTGACAGCCCCTAATACAAAACCAGTTACAAAAACCTACCATAGCAACAGGGAAAACTGCCCTTCTTTAATTCCTCCCTTGATCTATTCAACACTCCAACATATAAAATTGAATAAAGCTCACACTCCTCCTGAAATGAAACACTGGCCTTTAAAGCCAGATGAAAAAAACCCCAGTTTTTCCTCAATTGTTTCCATGAGTGATACAGTGCATCTATCTCATCGCACTCCAATCTATTATAGAGAATCAGTTTTTAAAATATGCTTCTCACTGGCAAGCTCTATCCTTCTTCCTTGTCCAAAGATGACAAACTGTAGCTATTTTGTAATCAGACTTTTAAAATGCACTGGTGAGATCTTCCATATGGATTCACTATCTAACACAGCCTTCAGGTCGTGGTTGTGGTAATTTTATTAAAACCCCTAATGCAATCATCTAGGTCATATATGACCACAAAAATCCAGTAGTGTCTACTACTTTATATCACTATAGTAAAGTAATTTCACTAGCCAAACCATCTAATTACCCAGTATTTACAGACATCATCAGTAAGCAAAGCAGAAAAAGCAAGCATGGATTTTTTTACTGCCTTTAGTAACCTCAAATACAAATACCCACAGGCTTTTAGCACCAAGAAGCAAAAATGATAACTTTTGTGCAAAAAAGTGTAAACAGAACCAGTCATTAAAATGCATGCTTGGATAGACGGGTCTTTAAAATGCTGTGGATTTATGACTGCAGCAATACGTGCACCTGTGACCAGCAGACTCTTGGGCACTCCTTGCATAAAGTTCTAGCCTCTATGGTCTATGTTATGCACAAAATACAACCTACTAACTAAAATTAAACTAAAGTCAATAGTAACAGATAAAATCAACTAAATTAAATTAAAATTAATGCATGGCATTAGAAAGAACAAAACTTGGGACTCAATAAAGAATTGGGTAAAGACACAGTATTTCTTGAACCCAAACATGAATCCCTTCAGATGGGAAGGCCAGAAGACTTACCCAGGACACTCACACCCTCCCCCCTTTTTCTTTTTTTCTTTCTTTCCTTTTTTTTTTTCTATAATAATGTTCACAACAGAGATGCAACTTACTGTATAATAAAGGTTTCATATCAGGGTTTGAACGTACTTTATTTTTTTAAGACCTTGCAATCTATTATGTGATTGAATTAAGATATGTATCCGCCCTTTCTTTTTCTTTTCTTAAAGAAATAAGGTTGACTATTGTGTAAAGAACTAGTACAATTCTTACAGAATGGACAATAGCAACTCTAAGAAAAAAAAAATCAATCACTTTTCTGTCAATATTCTTTTAAACTGTTGCAGCTGTTAAAAGTAAGTAAGGAAGTACTGCAAGTAACCACAAAGGAAATTACATTGAAAAGGCAGCCAAAGAAGGGCAAGAAAAGTTTTTTTCTATATCATTACCCTAGGACCTGGCTAGCTGAAACACTCTAATATCAATAGAGAAATTGAATAAGACTTTTTAAAAATCATACTTATCATTGGTATAATTCACTATAATCTTTCAGGACATAAATTGGCAGTGCACCCTTCTGAAATAGGGAAGTACTATTATGCTCTTGGTGCAAATTGCAGAGATTAAAGGTCACAGTCACAAGAACCCAAGTCATTGCCCAGATTTAGATAATACAACTTTCAACTAATTTATTGACTCCAGTGTTTCAGGATCCTTTAGCCTTGGAGAAACTAAACGGGGATACTTTAGTAAAATCTGAATTCTCTAAATCCTTTGTAGGAACACTGAACTAAATGAGGCTTTTAGCATTTAAAAAGGAGTTATGTGGATTTGACTTAAATGCCTCAGCCAATGTTATGCAGGAACTACTGAATTATCATTCCTCTCCTGATCTGGATAGTTTTCCTTCTTTGTCTTTCAAAAAAGGCAGGTCAGAAAAAGAAATAAAAATTAACAAGAGGAGTTAGTAAAGCCACTCAAGCTGTCCAGACCTATGGCAGAAACTGAACTAATAATCATTTCCCTCCCCTCAACAACAGACCTGGTTTTTTTATTTGAAGGTGTTCCCTTAAAAAAAAAGAAGAAAGTTTCATCACTTAATCAATGCACATAGCCCATGCAGAATTGTTACATAGTGGTTCTAGACTGCAGTATTCACTTAAAACTCAGGTTAGGTTTCTATCTGAAGATACAAATTTATTTTATTATTGATAGTTACTTGGTATCAAATTTACTTGTGATATACCCACATGCAGGTCAACATTTCACGCTAATACACAGGCTCCAGGCTTTTCATGGGATAAGAATTATCTTCACCCACTGAGGATAATTAAATCCTTAAGAAATTATTTTCCCCTTTGTTTCCATAATACATATATCTGGATACAAGTCTTATGCACAACAATTTGAAGGGGCAACTTAGCAATTGACTGTAATTTAGTTTCAACAATCAGATTCAAGATTGAAAAAAGGTTTTGCATTTAGTTTTTTATTGTAGCAAGCATGTGAGAATTTGAAGAGGGTACAGTTACCGGTCAATAACAGGTAGCTAGAATACTAGGGTTTGAAACACAACTGTAAGTGGTGCATAATCACGGTATGTAGAAGGCACTGGGATCTAGACAGACCTACTTATGCTGCTTGTCCAATCAAAATCTGCGTATTTACTTAAATCCATCTAAAACAGACAGATGCTTAACCTCAGCACTGAATGGAGCCTAACAGACATGAGCCTCCATCTCTAGGCTGCTACTACATCCATTATGTATGTCAAATCTTGTTATGTTGCTTAAAGGAAAAAAAAAATACCTTTTACTTGTGATTGATCTAGGATGAATTCCATGATTTCAAGAGATTACGTCCTCTCCTGCCTTCTATACTTCATTTTCCATCATATGTTTTAACAACAAAATTTCTAGTTTTGAAGTCCTTTGTTTCCCTTTCAGCTGGAGAACAGTCCTTGAGTAAGACTGTATTCAGGAACTATCAAACCTAAGTGCATGGGGTTGACTACAGAACAGACACCACGACAACCATCTGCCTTGTTCTGTCACCAACAGAAATGAAATCTTTCCCTCTCCATTCTTAGCTCTATAATACAGAGCAGTAGTCTATTGTGTTGGAGAAAAATTCAAATCCGATAGCAGTGCATTACTCTGCTGCAAAAAGCATGGCTATAAATACAAACACACCACAGACAGAACTGGGTAGAAAGAGTCATCAAAAATAGAGGCACCAAGACTGACCAGCATTTACATGTCAAAAATAACCCATCTGTAGAAGAAATCTAAAAATCCTTTTGAGGTATTGCCTAATGTTCAGCTCTTGACATATTCCAATGGACAAGGAAGATGAGCAAAGACGCAACTCTTCCTTCTGAGATTAAGATTACCATTGAACAAAACGATAGAAAACCCAAACCCCTTACTAAGGCAGGGTATGGGGGAGCACCTTAACTTCTAGTTTTCACAATAAAATTGGATTAGGAACAAGACTGGAAAAAGTAATCAACAACATGCAGTTGACAAGCACAAGGTCACGCTCACCTTATGCTAAATCTTTTAAAATCATGGTCCCAGGAGACTTACCCTTGCTTATACCAATTAGAAAATCATGGTTAGTATCAGTTCAATTTTTCACAGCTGTGCTGTAGTAAAATCAAATGTTATGAGGTCAACAAGTGATAACTTTTACTCAAAAGTTCGTATGTGCTTCTAATTCCATCTAAACACTGCTTACAGTACTTTATGACTTTGTCTAGGTCAGACAGCACTGGATAGGCAACAGAATTTTTTCATGATATGTCTTGATCATTAAAAAATATACTACTCTAAATTGAATAAAATATCAATATCTGGAAACATCTTTTTGAAAAGATAAAAATGTGAATAGCCTTAATCAATATTTTTAAGAATTTAAATTTAAATGTTTAGCTTTTGTTATATTAGTGCTGAAATAAGGAAACTTACAGTCTATGCTGCATAAAGTGAGTCCTGGTGTAAATATTAACTCTAAGATCTGCAAATACTAGATTAATGTCAGCAGAGGTGGGCAAACGTTTACCAGGACCCTTCAGAAGCAACCCTGGAAGTGACTGCACTTCAGAACTGCAATTTCTACATTCTCTTTGGCTTTTTGAAAGAAGATTTTAGTGCTGACCTGTACCAGGAGCAAGCTGCCACAGCCTGTTCATTTTAGTAGTTCAAGACAACTTCATCTCATATATCCATACCAAACTATATTACCTACGGCAGTATTTTGACCAGCCCCAAGCATGGCACAACGCAATAATACTACCTCTTCCCTGGTGCTTTATTTTTCAAATTTAACTCAACAGAAAGATCAACACAGACTGTCCTAGTCCATGTTGCACCATTAAAAAAAAAAACAAAAACAAAAAAACCCAAAGAAACAAACAAAAAACCCCACTCCTCCTTAACAACAAACTGCAATCTGTAAACTACAAAAGCATTAAAAATTGTCTTCAAAGATCATCTAATAAAGAAAATGTTTAACCAACTAACTGAGCAATGATTTCTCCGCTATTTTGGATTTTACCAACCAGAAAAACTGAAAAGCTTTGATTAGGTTTTTCCACAATATACCTCCGCTGTGTGATAAATGACTTACTATGGATGATAAATGAATATAGTCTTTCATTATGTATGGCATTCATCAGCTATGAGAAAGCTTTTGAATAAATGGAAAGTGATTTCATACCATATTCAAAGCCTCATGCAGCTAAGGCACAGATGAAAGCCACATTCAATACTTGAAAAAACAAATGAAAATGAGACCTTTGCTTTACATTATGTCTGCCCAAGATTACCATCTTCATAAAAGCCCTTCAAAACTCTTCTTGAAAACATCTTTCAGGGACTGGACTTAGGTAGGGAAAAAAGTGTCTAAAAATCAATAAAGAAAGGACTAAAAGGTATAAGATTTATAGATGCTATCATTGTATCGGTAGGAACCTACCTCACCTTAAAGTGGCCATTTGTTAAAGATGGCAATTATAACGGTAAGTGAGGCAATTCTAAACAGAGGTGTAAAATCACTAGTAAGTAGTGTAATAGGGTTGCTGTGTTTCTTTTCCCAGTTTCCTCCCCACACATATTGCAAACTCAACATTAAAGTCTTTTTCCTCCATCTACTTAAAAAAAGCAACAGCCCTGGACTTTTTTAAAAAAAAAAACAAAACACACTTTCAAATATGTTTTTGATTTTGTTTCACTGAGTATTTTCTAATTCAAAAATAGAACCAAAAATACTCAGAGAAATTAAATTCTCTGTTTCAAGCCCAAGCTAGAAGTACAATGGATCCTTTGCTTATCGTGAAAAAGTCATGCAAGATTTCTAGTCCAGCCCTGCAGATTCAAAAAAAATTTTCAAATTTCAGCAAAACTTTCTAATTACTTTTTTGGACAAATTTTAAAATATGCATAGGAACTCAGATGCTTGTCTAGTAATAACATCTATACGGAGCAATGCTTGTCACAGACTCCTCTCCTAAGTAGCTCAAGGCCACATCAAGCCAATGCTTATCTACAGAGACAGAGTGCCTCTGTCAGACACTCAAAACCACTCAGTAATTCAGTGAGGTATTTGTTTTGTACCTGTTTTTATATCTGGTTTGGAAAGAATAATTGAAGCCACTCTGGAGGTGCCAGTTAAAATATCCTTTACTACTAACAGATGGTCTATACAAATGATGCCCTCTCACTTTATGGTAGGAAATAAACATGCCTCTGCTACTTACTGTATTTTATATGATCAGCACACATCGCATTTTATAGATAAGAACAATTTGACACGCAATGAAATTGCCTAGCAAAGTTCAAAGAGAGAAACATTTTCCAAAACAACTCTTCCTTAACATATTAAGTATAACTTAGAACCCAGAAAATGAATGGTGTAAAAATTCAGGCAAGTCATTTTCCACAGATATTTAAAATTGCTAACTGAAAAACTCCAAATCTTTAAAGCTGCCCCTTTATACAGAAAGATTTAGTAACAAGTCTTGCACAGAATAATTTTTTTCTGAAGAGACAACTATAGGTATTCTAATGACATTATGGCATATTTATCACTATGTAGATTTTAGCATAAAAGCAGCAGCTAAATCTCTCCTGCTAATCGACCGACAGCTTACCAGTCAGCAAAAAGTCTTGTGGTCAACTGACTAAACCTAGCAAGTGCAGGAAGCCACCGCCTTCATCGCATTACAGCGGCTACTGCAGCTGGCAATCCACTGGCTTAAAGCTTCAAAACATGCAATGAAGTCTCCAGCCCAAAGTTGTTCTGAGTTTACCCTGCCCTCTCCTTAGTTAGGTGGCAAAAGAAAAAGTTTACAGGAGCTGATATTGGAGAAGTACAAACCTGCAACAGGAACAGCGCCACTCAAAAGAAAAAACCCAGTTACCTTATTATCCACATAAAATGCAGGTGGACTTCCACAGGAGCAATGTGGCAAAACTCTTACTACGCTAAACAAGCAGGAAAATTAACTGAAGCAAAACGGCATGTCTAACAAAAAAAAGCCCAACAAACCCACAACGTTTTACACAAAATTTTATTACAACAAGGAAAAAACTCCTCTCTCTGTTCTACTATGAAATTTTGACCTGAAGCCTTCTTAATGAGCTTCTTCCTTACAAGTTAAAAGAACCCACACCATTAAAAAGTACCAGTGTTTTGAGCATTTTTGTCCACAAGTTATTAATGCAAGTTCATTAAGTTTTACCAGTCAGCATATTTGTAATTCAGTAGGGTTTACATGAGTACGTTTCGGACTACAGGATGTGTATTAACTGCAAGAAATTCCATTTGACTACTGACAGTACCTGATCCATCAGTGACATCATTCTTTATTTGTGGAAAATGGAAACTTTTCCAATGGAAAACAAGGAATGTCAATTTATTAACTGTAAATAGGAAAATAATTCTAGGTTACAACTTCAGCTCAAGCTCCATTTTTTGCAGATCTGCTCAAGAATCTTTTAAAATTATAATTATTTCATTACTTCTTGTGAACACGTTTGGTACTTCACTGCCCATCAGTTGTGAAGGGTTTGTTTATGTGACACCAAGTCTTCTAATGATACACTCGAATGCAGTTTTTTCTATACAGGATAAAATTTCCAAGCTTTTTAAAATGTAGATTTTCTTCAGAGGGAAGAACTGAACGACACCAAAGCCCAAGGATGTCATGATGCTAAAAACCCCATCAGGATAACGTTTGTTTGCTTAGCTTGCATTTAAAAATAATAATTCAGTTACCTGCCAAGTCTTCACTAACACAAAAATCACTGAAATACTTGGGAGATATGCTGATGAATACAAGCTATGCATTCTTCTGAAGAAATGTATGCCTTAGTTTAAGAATAAGAATGACCCAATATAATAAATATTCTTAATAGAAAACATTTCTAAGAAGGGTGGCGGGTGGTTTTAAAAAATTTATAGCAGAGATGAAAGCATGGTATTTCTCTCTGATTCAAACAGTTTACAAGCTATTTTTAATACATTACCTCCATGTAGGTTAGCTACCCAAAACATGTGATACGCAGCAATTAGGGACAAATCTATGTTGTTCTATGTCCATTTTAATACTTGCCCAACAGGCAAAGCAGTCCTCTGGTTCACACAATTCTCACTACCAGTTATGCGTTAATGCACAAGAATCCAAAACATGTTATTTCATGATTACTTGTGGGCAGAAAGTAGTCTAACCAGGACATTTTAACTTGCTGGCTTTCCTGCAGCTTCTGTAAGGGCAGCAGCAGAAACGGAAATGTTATTAGAGATAAGGGAGTACCCAAGAATTGTGTCAATATTTACACCCAGGTTAACACTACTGAGAGGATTAAGTCCTTCCTAGCAGTTCAGCTCTGAAAAATACCAAGCTTTCTTACATTAAGGTATATAAAGTGCTTAAATTCAAGAAAATAAATGGAAGCTACACGAAAAATAATTATGCATTGAAGAGAACAGCATTCAAAAAAAGACCTGCTACATTCAAGTTGACAATTTGCATCTCTTATCAATGCTTTTTTTAAAGTAGGCAGTTGCATGAAAAGTCACCCATGCTCTGCCAGTCTGTCAAACCCAATAAAAAAGAAAACTTTGAGAATTGGAATATTACTAAATAACGGTAACTTCAACAGGTTGCACTGATCCGATGTGCGTACTGCCAGAAAATACTGGTCATACATACAAGACTGTTGCTCAATTCCATTTTCAAAATAATGGCAGCTGACGGCAACAGTCAGGAAAGTCATTATGTCCCATTTAAGATAATTTTGTAGATTGGTCTCCGACAAAATGTCCCTATGAAACTTGAGGAATACATTTGCTTCTCTTGAATTCCTAATCACAAATCACCCGAACTCAGTGACATGTTTCTGATAATTGTCTTCTAAATTCAGGTGAAAGAAAAGCAGCACAGCTCATATGCCTCTAGACAGTGCTACCAAATTTTTCTTGTCACGTACACACAAAAAGAGCAGAACAGGTCATTCTGATCTCGTTCATTCTTATTTCAAAGGAAATAAATACTAAAGACTGAAGCCTTTATGAGGAAGAAAGCAGAGGATGCCTGCTCCGCAGCTCTGCTCCAGAAGCCACACTGCTGTCCTCCTCTATGACCTGCAGCCAGTCACTTAACAGCACTACCACTCACAACGCTGTTCTAATAGCAGTGTAGTAGGGTCAGCACAGCCTTCCCCTCACAGCCGGAACTTTGTGAGGAGAAATTATCAAAAAACATACAATAATGGAGGTAATGTAAGCATCAAAGCTATACAGGTATTAAAGTAAATATACTGTTGTTATTTTCTGCAGAAAGCAGAAATCTTGCATTGTCAAGCTGACCCATTTATTCAGCATGTTTTTCTTCAGAGACAAGATCTCAAGACTTTTTAAAAAATGAAGCTGTGTTAATTAAACGTGCACTAAAAATTGGTTTTAAGGAAAACTAGGATAGTCTCATTTCCTTTTTAGAATTTAACTTCTAAAATATTCATATGTCAAGTAAAAGCAAAGCAAAGTTTGGCATTCCCATCCACTTTCATGCAGGATACGAGTTACTTTCTAGAAATAGGGTATAAAGGCTCCTTGTAATTTGGAGCACAGAACAGTAACGTGCTGGTTGTGGCTGGGGTAGAGTTAATTTTCTTCACAGTAGTTGGTGTGGGGCCATGCTGTGGATTTGTGCTGGAAACAGTGTTGATAACACAAGGATGTTTTCCTTCTTGCTGAGCCCTGCTCACACAGAGTCAAGGCCTTTTCTGCTCCTCACCCCACCCGAGCAGCGAGGAGGTTGGGGGTGCACAAGGAGTTGGGAGGGGACACAGCTGGGACAGCTGATCCCAACTGACCACAGGGATATTCCATACCGTATGACGTCATGCTCAGCATATACAGCTGGGGGAAGAAGGAGGAAGGCGGGGGACAGGACATCCAGAGTTATGACATTTTGTCTTCCCAGATAACCGTTATGTGTGATGAAGCCCTGCTTTCCTGGAGATGGCGGAACACCTGCCTGCCCATGGGAAGTGGTGAATGAATTCCTTGTTTTGCTTTGCTTGCATGCACAGCTTTTGCTTTGCCTATTGAACTGTCTTTATCTCAACCCACGCGTTTTCTCACTTTTACCCTTCCAATTCTCTCCCTCAACCCACCGGGCCCGATTCTCTCCCCAACCCCACTGCGGGGGGAGTAAGCAAGCCGCTGGGTGGGGCTTAGTTGCCAGCTGGGGTTAAACCACGACAAGAAAGAAGGGAGGAAATCCTTGTCTGAATCACCTGTGAGGCTGGATGGTGAATGCAGATATTGTGGGTATCAGCTAAACCATACACACGCCAAGGCCAGCACAGGTATGTTATCTTAGACAAGCGTACCTTTACCATTTCAGCTTCAAGACTTTTACCATTCTTTCTCCTTTGTTAGGGTCTTAATGCTAGCAGATCCAGAGAGATTCAAAGGCAAGACTCTCCAGATCAATTTGGAGCAAATCTGCAGAGAAACAGGTATCGCTGGAAGAAGCCTAGTCCCTGCTACAATGCCTGGTTTTCCAACTGGGCAGACTAGGATGGAAGTACCCAGCAAACCAGAGCAACTTTCAGGGGCTGCCTCTTGAGCAGAGCATCCCAACATCATAACTGCAAACAGCACAGCTGGGAGCTCCCGCAGGTACAATGGCCAGCTGGACATCTAAAAAGCATTCTGAAATCATGACAGTTCTGCATCTGACCCAGTCTTCAACATGTCAAAGAGATGGCACTAGTACCTTTATAAGTTACAAGTTAGTTCTATTTCACTGTCAGGATAAACACCGTGACAGCCCACTTCAGTCTCATCCTTCTACCTCTGTTGAGACCTTGTTCAATTCTGTAAACACCTCAGAAATCAAAGGGTTTTTTGTTTTAGTATAATGTTATGCTAACTTTTAAAATACTGTTTATATTCTGACACAGTAGCATACAGTTCAACAGAGATTACCACCCACATATTTACTGAGCTTTTCGGTAAAGCCTGACAGCCAGAGGTGTGTTCCATGATGCAGCAATTATTTTATTAGGAGTAACCGAGTTAGCTAACCTAAGGTTAGCTCAAACATTTCTTCACTCCCTTTGTTACAGACTATTCTAAATAACTTATTGCCATTCTTGATATTTTCATACCATTGTTATTTACTGGAATTTCTCCCCTTATAACTGCATAACTAAATAACTGCATTTATATATAAATTGATTATTCAAAAGTCAGACCAGCCCTGCAGTGAAACATGTTTATCCCATTTATGTGCAGGGAATATAAATCTTTTCATATATCAACTATGACCGCAGTCATTACTCTACAAACTCATCATCATTATAAGTTTACCTATGCCTCTAACGACGTGGATTTTTTTCCCAAGTGGTAAGTATTTAGTAAGTTCCTTTAAATATCAGTAAATAAAAAATGACCAGGCTTGCTTTTTCCAATAATACCAAATAGACTTTTCCTTTTTAGTTGTCTTTACTGCCTTTCAAATTTATTAAAAAGGAGATGCTCATTAATTTTATTTATTTTTACCAACTAAGCCTGTTTCTAAACAGAAGAGAACCCCTTTGAAAAATATCCTCATCAGGTTTTGCTTATTGCCCAAATGTGTTGGCTCTTCCTGTTAGAAGTATCTGCCCCTTTACTCCCCTCCACCACTTAAATGATCTACATGGTAAATTTAATTTCCATTCTATCCTGTTAAAGATGATATATAATATATTCTGCATATAAAATAATGTGTACGTCTTGAAATATGGAAAAAGAATAAAACTTGTTTTAGAGCTATGCTATTCCATTTCTACAGAAAAAAGATTTAGCTGCCTTATTACATCCACTTGAAAAGCTAAAAACCCACAGTTCCCCACTATGTTCCTACCAAGTGCTTAGCAGGGAAGAGAACTTCTCAAAATATATGACTATGGATAATATTTTAAAGAAACTGAAAAGATAACCAGCTTAAAGCACGTGGGGGAATCCATATACTTGCAGTTTAAAATACTCTTTTAGTTTACCTCATACGAGTTTGAGTTCAAGATTTATAAGGAAAGAAACATCAATTGCACTTAAACCTGGTGTCCCTTTCAATCTATTTTGTGCTAAACAATCAGTAAGCGTTTGCATGGGATTTACAGTGAAATGGTTTCATTTGATTTGATATAGAAGTAAAAAGGTATCCTGATGCAATAGAGATTGATACAAGCAGTGTTACAAACTTAAGGATTAATCATTTGAAGCCTTAAAAATAACATTAAGGAAGACACATACTGCTGTCCTTTCCTTTTATACACTTACTGAACTTCTTAAAGATTGCACTATTGGTTTAAAACCATGTTTTTTAAATCCATGTTCTCCATAATTTGCTTTGTTTCTAGTGTTCCTGTGGAGTTAGAATAAAACAACATGAACAAAACCAGATATATTGGGGGCAAAAGTCAAGTTAAACCTGAGCTAGAAGTCAGTATTTTAAAGTCCGAGGTTAACAGAATCTAATGTGACGCATAAAATTAAGTCCTTAGGTTTGATCTGAAGTAATTTTGCATGTCAGCTCATTTAACTTACACAGGCGAATTACAAGCTGCATGCTCAAAAAAAAAAAAAAAAAAAAATCACCATAAGAACCTAAACCCATCTTGGCTTCTAATCTATAAGAAACTGACATTATTCCATTAATTTTAGAATACATTTCATGCATTCCAAAGCATATGGCTACCACACTTCACAAAAATAGATTAATAAGCATATCTGCATTAATTTTAGAAGTCAGACAGGTAAAGATATTTTTGTGTATTCCACATAATTCTTTCCAAGAGTCTCATCTTTTGATGGTAATCATAAGCACAAGAAAATTGTTTGTCTACATCATCTACAAAAACATGTTCTTGGTTTCATAAATAATGGTTTTCCCAGATATAAAATATAAAACTATGCCTTTTTTAAACAAACTCAACCTGCAAAGATTTACAACTTAATATAAAAGCTTCTGTCTCTAGAGCCATATCATGGAAAATTAAATCCATCAATCTTGAAAAATGTTTTTCTTTTTTACTTTACTTCAAATTCTACCAGTCAGGAAAAAAGTTTCAAGTAATTAGCAGATTTTTGCATATCTACCACTGTTAATAACCTGAGTCCCAGAGTGCTACGGAAGGGAATCAATGAAATGAATAAACAATAGAGGAGTTACAGGAAAGAACTGCTTCCTTCAGCACCTTCCTGGAGTTTGCTTTTGGAAGACCGAGGCCTTTCCCCTCCAGCTTTCTGTAGTTACCTTTCACCAGTTCTTACATTTGGGAAAAGAGAATCCCTGGTAGCACGTTTGGAACTCTTCCTCCCCTTTATTTCTTGCAAACTGGATTAATTCTTATCCCCCTCTATTCTACAGGTTTAACAACCTGCCTCAAATGCAATATATCCTCTGAAGTGTCCCAATCATCTGCATAGCCTAGACTGATCCAGCATTTCAACTCTCAAAAGATGCTCTCTTGGAAGAATACCATGTATGAAATTTCATCAACAAAGTCAATGTGGCACAGAAGCAGCTGTATGGTGATTAAAGCATTGGCGCGTCTGGCATGAGGAGAGGCTGAGAGAGCTGGGATTGTTGAGCTTGAAGACAACGCTCAAGGGGGATGTTATGGATGTGCAGAAATGTTAGGTCAGGGGACTGCAGAAGACAGAGCCAGACTTCTCAGTGATACCCAGTGAAAAGACAAGAGACAATGGGAACGCAAAGACAAGCTCTTCCTACCTTAACAGTTAATACAGGAGATGCCACCCAAACATTAAGAAACCTTTCTTTTACTGTGAGGGTGACAAAACACTGGAGCAGGTTGCCCAGAGCATCCATCCTTTGAAGTATTCAAAACTCAAGTGGACAGTCCTGAACAACCTGCTGTAGCTGACTGTGCTTGAGAGGGGGTTGGACTAGATGATCTGCAGAGGTCTCTTCCTACCTTAACAGTTCTGTAATAAACAAAAAGATCATTTATCTGAGAATCACAAGAGTTCCCACAGTAAAAAAAACCAAACAAACCCAAACAACCAACCCCCCGAAAAAACCCCCACAACAAAATCTCCACAAATGCAATCCTTTCTAGAGAATTAAAATTTACCTGAAGCACAGCATATTTCCTAAATCCAAAATTTCCTGAATTCTAAATTCCTAAATCCCTAAATTGTTAACAATCATTCAGCATCATGAGAGACAGATGAGAGGAAAACAGATTTCCATATCTGAAAACAACATTCCCTGCTTTCTAAATGAAGTGCTGATATGAGTCATGGAAATCAATCATACAGGCTCCTTTACTTACTAAAGAAAGATCTATATATACATATTGTTTTCTCCTCCCCATGCCCCAAATCTTGAGATCTGGTTTCATCATCTTTCCTTTGAAAGTAGCTCACCTCACTTAGAGCTATAATACAAAGAATAAATGACATAAATGAAATACCATGTGTAAGTTGATTATATTAGTTTCATATTTTCTCTTTTTTATAAAAACATTTGAAGACTTTTGACCTTATCATATTTTGATTGATACAGCAAACTGCGCCCTGGGGAGACAAAAAAGAGGAAGCAAAAGCTAAATCGGAGACAGAGGCAAAGCAAAAGATTGAATACAGCTTGGGGAAAGTACTTTACTATAAAGTAGATGGTTGTAAAAAACAAGACGTTTTTCTGAAGTCTAGCTGATGCAATCTGTACTAATTCACTATTGGAAAGCAACTACCAAAAATATCAGTACAATACAAGCATTTGGAAAACATTGCACCTATTTTTTTTCAACCACCTCTGTCCAAGGCTTACTGAATTTTTTCCTCAAGAGATGCCTATTTCAACAACCATCCGTAACTTCTTTCTGTATGTTCCTGCTATCTCAGTATATGAGGCTGTGGATTTCAGAAAAAAGGAGAGCCTTTAATGGTTCAGAAAAGTGAAGTAGCACTAGTTAGATTACAATAAGAGTACTGCAAAACCAGTTCTGAAGTTCACTGTATATAACTGAGCTTATGCAAGTCTTGTATCATCCTTGGGAAGAAGGAACATGTACACAGGACAACGGTTTCTCAGAGGAAGTGGAAATCAAAATAAGAATTAGTCATGAGACTTTTATTCCAAAGTAGGGCCTCAACTTTTTCGCCCCACCACCTTAGTGTCCAACCAGTATCCAACATTATCTTCATGATACAAGGAAAATTGAATTTATTGCATAGCCTTTCTACTGCTCCTGTTTCATAACGAGAGGGTACATGTACAGATGTGGATAATATGTGATAACACCCTGGTTTTAGCTGGTACCATAGCAAATTGCTCACCTAGCTACAGCTGGACTAATAGGCAATTGGAATAATTACCACTCTTTTCTACTAAATTGAAGCTTGCCTAGCAGTCAAATGTTAACATAATGCAAGTCTCCTCACATGCATTAAGCACCAAATCTATTTTTCTTGCCCTACCACACTTCCAAAATTTTTAAAACCCACACTCACTTCCAGCCACCACAACTGATACTACTCAACAACTCTGCACAGCCTCGGCTATCTTCAGGAGGACAAACATCAGCACTCTCTAAAAATTTTCTGCACTCTAATCCCCTTATCCACTTTAGCACCTAACTCTTCCCTGCTCAACCCACCACAGATGTTTAAGTAACTCCTACATGACCCAACATTTGCCTAATTCAATTTTAGGACAATATTGCCCCTAAAGTGTTCTGTTCTACTTACTGATATAGCCACAAAAGCTGCCATCTGGTGGTGGGATTTCAGTTAATTAAATCAACGTCTCAAGATTTCTGGCCATCTGGTGAGACAATAAAACTTCCTTGCTACGGCAGAGAGGAAACATGCCCAGCTGAGCCGCACGTACTTACCAGTACAATGCCTCGAGTGAAACCAGTTCTTCACTCTCTGAGCTGTCTTGACAAGCAGCCTAGCAAGACTTTCCAGAGAGGAAGAAGCTCAGGCTACAGCTACTCATGCTACTCTGAAGCAGAAGTCATGCTATGGCCACCTTGAATGTCGGCACACCAAGACAACTGTATTTAACTTGGAAAGCCTGCAGCTCAAATGGGGAAGTCTCTCCAGGTGGAATGAAGTCTAAAAATTAAAGCATAGTACGGACTGTGGACCCACACATCCAATGGGAACATCAAGTTTTTGGAATCCAATAAAAATGCAAAGATGCAGATGGAGTCATGAGAGCGATCGTCTGATTTTAATACCTTCTCCTAGAGCCTACATACTGTGTTATGAGGCTAAGCACTTTCACCACTCAGAACTCTCTCGTTAATTGTATTTGATTTCCTGATGTGCTGCAGGGTGGACCAGGCTCCCTTCCTACTTGGTGTGAGTCACAGCCCTCTCTGTAAGCAAAGTAACAAGTTTAAGAAAGCAAACTACAACTGTAGAGAGAACAAAAAGCTCATGATTGTTTTTTCTTCTCTTTTTATGCTAGCACTATACTAGTTGTTTTATATTTTATCAGTTTTGTTTGCTTGCTTATGCACCTACTTCAGCTCTCAGTAAACACAGGTTTCACAACTATAAATAAAACATACATGAAATATGTTGCTGTCTACAATTTCACCTCCCTCTGCACTTTCCTAATCTTCTGCATTTTATGCACCCATGTTCTGTAAACACAGATCCTGTGGCACTTCAATACACTTGTGGATGCTCTAGCAGAAGAGGACTGCTGTCATTTCTAACTATTTTAAAACTCTGAACAGATGTTAGACTGCACAATATAACAAATAACTTCAGACGAGTAAGAAGAGATGATTTTTCTAAGACATTCATAAAATTCCACTGTGGTTTTTTTTTAATTCTATAACTGTCCCAAGGCTGAAAATGGAATTTTTACAATGATATGGATATTCTCTAGCCTACCTGAATTTTCCATTGCCCCTAAAATACTCTTTCTTAGTGACAGAGCCTACAGGAATTACATATATGTCTTTTTCAAACATACAATGTCATTGAAAGTCCCAAAATGATGGTTTCCAAATTGTTTATTTAAAACACCAAAAATCTCCTTGTTAGGCATCTGAATAATTAGTCTTTATTTTCAGAGTTCAAATATGCGAAGGTCTAACAGTCAATGTTACTGGCACTTGGCCTCTGAGGCTGATCTTGTCAGCCTCTAGGCTTATTTTCTTGCTGCAAAGAAGTACTTAGCCACGCTTAATTTTCAGTGTGAAGTTTCAATGGGAGCACTCACACACGTAAAGTTTAAGTGATTTTTGGAAAGGCTGGAAGGGTAACTTCCATCACAAAATATTTCCCAGTTATAAACTCTCTCCCAACCCTCTACTGGAAAAAATAAGACTTCCCTAAAAAAAAAAAAACCAACCAACCAGCACAAACCAACCAACCAAAAAAACCCCAAACCAACAACCAACCACCAAATAAAAAAACCACAACAAAAAACCCAACAAAACCCACTCAAATTCGCAAAGTTTGTGGAAATTCTGTCCAGCATCTGTTCATCCTGAGAAATGTATCGTACACATTTATGTAGATGGAGGTTCCTGCTGCTTCAGAGAAGCTGCATAAGTCTAATATTTATAATGAAGCCTCAGTATAGTTCAAACCATACATCTGGGTCTTAGACTTAATCTGGGATTTAAGTGGACTTTAATCTAAGTCCTTAATCTAAGACTTAAGTAGATGGTAGTTCATAGCTATTTCCATACACATTTCTTAATTTTCTTTTAGAAGAATAACAGGAAATAGCCTATGATTCTAATATTTATTATGTGTTTTATTTTTAGATTCAATTTACCTTACACAAGTAAAATGGAGAATCATCTTTGTAGTCTAACCTCAGCCACTTTCTAGTGCTTTGTCAGTAATGTTTCGGGTTTTTTAACAGAAAGAGAGAGACTGTTTTTCTTCTTTTAACTGAAATAGTAGATATATTGATTGAGACTGGATTGAGATAACCCCATCAGGCTTGAAACAGACAAAGGTACATTATGCAAAGGATTTTAAGTCTTTCGAATTCAGTGAAGCTAGTTTCAATAGAAACACATGTGTAAAAGAGGTCAAAGGAGTAAACTTTTTTGAGCTGTAAGAGAATTTCACAGAGCACCTTCAACATAGATTACATGCACAGAGAATATTAAAAAAACCCCCATTCCTAGAAATACTGCAATTTTTAGTAAAACATTTTGTTTACAAAACCTCTTTTTTGAGAATGCTTCCAACATCACTTTTTGCAACCTTTCGCAACAGAAAGATTTTCCCTTGTGTTAAATTAAAATGTCACATGTCATAAACTTCATAAACTGTGTCTTCTAGGATATTAGAGACCCCAGAATTAGTATTGACAGATTTTCTTCATAAAAGCCTACTCCCAGAAACAAGCTACAGTCATTCATTCATTATACATACACAGAAAGACAGTAAGTATATTAAAATATTAATACCTAGAAAAAGCGTGAAAAGCACAATCAAACCTTGCAGTATGATTTCCAACTGCAATTGACCAAGAGTTGCACAGCTGGTTGACTTTTGGCAAATAGAAATTCTTCCAAAAAAACCCACTAAACAAAACAAAAAAACCAAACACACACAAAAAAACCCCAAACCTGAAGGTGCCTGAGGCATGCTCGAGCACTATTCTTTCACTGGTCAGAACCATCTGGACCACTTCCAGGTGATCATGTTGCAAATACATCTGGAGAACAAAACTAGCCACCCAAACACTTCAAGTAATTGAAGCGTGGATTTATACTGTGTTGTTTTGGTTTTTTAAAAAATATACATGCAGATCTTAAATGAAAAAAATCGTGTCATAGACAGCTGGATCCCCCCAGCCCTTCATCTACAGCACTGAAAGATTCACTGTCCCTTATTCTTTTTGAAATGCAATATGGAAATGCACAAATGTGTATTTAGCCCAAAGATGAAGTTACCTAATCAGAAAACAATAGTGGGAGACTTCCCTCTTCCAGATAACTTTATCATTAGTTATCCCCAGGTTTGTGGTTTTTTTCCTCATTCTGATTTAAATTAATTCTGTATGCTGCTAGGAGCCAACCTCAGTGCAGCAATGCCTTTGTTCATTAACCCCCAGATGACTGCCACCACCTTGGGCAGAATCAGGTTCTCTCCTCTCCCTTTCAGCACTAACCTGGAATCACGATGAAAAATACTGCACAGAGGAGTTCTCCATTGCTATGCTAAAATTATCACTTTTACATAAAGAAAACATTTACTCCATTTTTACAAGACACTATTTTAGGAATGATACTTGTATTTTTAAAATGCTTTTGCAGAGAAAAATGTCTACAATAAATGCTTTTATATGCTTCACAGTTCTCTTACAAAGTTTTTAAATCCAAAGTCTCAAACTCAGAGGTTCCACCTAGATATTGGGCTGGCGAATAACCTCTTCATTTTTCCCCCCAGGCAAATTATGAATTTAACTTCATTCTTGCCCTAACAGAATTGTAGAGAATCATAAAACAAGACAACAGCAAACAGGCTGATTTTATGGATTCTTTAAAGCCTGAAGTTATCAATCTGGACAGCAGAAGAGAAAGAAAAGAATTGCCTCACTGGAGAGAACAGGCAAACGCTGCCAGTAGCAAGGACTGATGTGGTCACAAGGGCCATCATCATCTTTTTTTCTCAGTAGTGGTTTTCCTGATTTAGCTACTTGAATATCAGTTTTACCTATTTCAGTGCTTTCCTTCAGTTTTGGGTTTTTGTTTTCTTTTAAGTTCTATGACAACGTAATAGCCCGAATAATTATATCATGTGTATAGACTTGGCAGGATAGCAAGCCAATTATTCAAACGATACAGATATTTCAATGTAGAGGATAAGACCCTTATATCACTGTAATTTTCAGATGGATATACAGGCCTCGGAAACAAATCATGTACCTAACTTGAACTCAGTTCACTTAAGAAGGTACCTGGTAGATATGCCCTAAATTCTACTATTAATAAGAGACAGAAAATAAAATGTTATATTCATGCTTGTCTCTGCGCATTTTTAAATTATAATTTGCTTGCTATTTTCAAAACAATACTTGTGCTGTATGAGAAGAAAGTAAAAGTAGGAAGTTTGGGCAAAATTTCTCTATACATCACTGCACCTTATTTTTTTGACTAGGGGTAAATTCAAATGAAAACTGAACGCAAATCAAACTGGCAGCAATGGAAGACTGACGCCCAGCAATCAGATGAGCACTTCCCTTTCCCGAGAGCTCCCTAGGATTTCACTGCAGACTCAAGGCAGCTAAGATTCCTGTGGATTACAGCAGAGCTTTGCATGCTTGAATATGATGGCAATTATATGGTAATTGCACCAAATATAGACGGGCTGAACAGTTAATATTAAATTGGTATTTTTCCTATGGCAACAGTAGTATCTTTTTCACCAGATGTTCTAACTGACATTTACAGCTAGTTGTCATATATATTTATATATATTCACATATATATACACACATATACACACTACATATTGAAAACATAATACCTAACAAAGTTCGGAAAAGGAAAAAATCCCTTGTGTAAAGGGCTAACGTCTCTGGCTTGCAAGCCGTCAAAGTGCCTGTAAATGATTTAAAGACTTCTGCTATTTTACAGCAAGTGTATAGGTTTACATACACAACCACCAGAAAAAAAATACAAGAAGGAACTGAGAAATCTTACACTCTCATTTTCTTTAATCAAACATAAAATTACTTCATCCTATACTGTATTCTTTCTACTTGAAGAAAACACTTAATAGGGAAAAAGCACTCACAATTTACTCTGCAAAACAAAATTGTTAATAATCTTCCCTCTCTAAATTTTATTAAAGGAACTATAGGATCAAACAATAAAACAGCTGGAGAGAACTGTGCTTAATTTATTTGCCTAAGGCTGGTGGTAGAGAGCTAATCATAGTTTACTTATAAGAAAATTAAATGATTACATTTGGTAGCAGAAGCATTCAATTGAATGTGCTCGTAGCCCTCTGCAGAAAGCAGAGACTGAGACTTGCTGGCAAGTAATGGGAGTTTTACGTTAATCTTAGCCTACCCTGAGAATCACCTCCTAGTCCTTGTTGTTTTATTATTTGTTTGATCTTCCAAAAGATTATTTTCCATCAGCTCTCAGAAAAATAAAAGAAACGAAAGATTTCATGATGTCAAATCCTTGTCACATAGATTTGTGACATGCAAAGATGCCAAAATGAAGTCATTCTAGCATGACACTGATAAAAAGCAACAATGACTTCAGGATAATGATTTAATTCCGTAAAAATGCATGAATAACTTCTTTCTTCACTGACAACATACAGACCCGCAGAAATTGAGAACATTCAAAATATTCTCATTTTAAATCTTAAATAAACAGATATTTGGCAATGATACATTAAATACAAACATTTGATGGTTTTGCCATTGCTGCTTTTATCAATTTCTATTGATTATCACTTAAAAGTATCAATAAAATGCATTGCTGATTTGACAGTGGCTGTTAAACTTTTGTAGTTTTATCATGAAACACTAGCTAAAGCATTATTTCCATATGTGGAAAACATAACAAATATTTCAGCTATGCGCAATGAGGTTTTTTTATAGCACTTAGACTGAATGTTAGCCCTAACTTCAGGAGCCTGAACCTTCCTCATTCTGCACGTTCTCATACCCAATATTGTAGATACGAAATGGATCCTTATTCCTAATCACAACAGCATTATTACAACAGCATTATTAGCCAATAGCAATTTTGTGACTTTTGTTCTTTGGGAAACTCTCTCATCTAAGAGACTACACAAATGAAAAAAAATGTGTAAGGATACTAAAGTATGTTTACAAAGAAACATCCTGTCATTTTCAGATACATACATCCCTACCCCAGGATAGTCACCCTTTTATCAGTATACAGCAATAAGGAAGTTTGCTACTTTCAAATCTTAATTTAAGAGGCACTGCTGCATCTTCGTGCCCTCACAATTTATTCATTGCCTCCTTATACAGAGGCATTTCATACAATATAAAAGGATCAATGAATCTCAGAGTGGGAAGGCCTAAAAAAATCTTATTTCTCTTAGCTTCCAATTACCACTTAGTACCCAAATCGTAATGATGATAACAAAACTGCTGATGCCTGGCAAGTAATCTACATAGAATTAGTTCACACCCTTTCTCCAGGTGTGAACCATAGCGTATTTTTTCCAACCTCCCACCACAATCAGCATTAAGAGGATAGAACAGGTGAACTGAAAAAGTGTAATTCCCCATGGTCAGAAAGTGTTGTAATCATGTGAAGAATAGATCTTACAGTCAGAGCAACAATAACCTGAAGTGGGAACAAATACCCCTTTTTATTGTCCATGCACTTGATTGGAAAAATAGAAGTGTTCTCAGTTGAAATGAGTATTCAGACTACTTCTTTGTATTTCAATGATATTAACATAGACTCAGAAGCTATGTCTTTTTGACAGAAGATCCTGCATCCTGGCAGGATAATCCCTTTCAATATTACAGATCTATTTAATAAAGGTTATCGTATATCTGGATTTCTGCAAAGTATTTTATGTAAGAGCACCTAACATACTGATTAAAACTTTCATTATGTGGCAGCAACTCCTCATATGTTAGGTTAATGAAGAGCTGCCTCTCAGACTTTAGTAAGTAAAATTACTCCTGTCTTCTGCCTCGATTGGCCGAGTGGCTCGTATTTGTTGAGGTTGTTTGGGAAAGAAAAGGGGCTACTGAGGCACTTTAAAAAGAAATACAAATAATACTCAAAATTTTCATGATGAAAGATGAGCATGGCAAAACTAAGCAGGTGCCTTGGAAGGAAACTGGAGCTAGGCTAATAAGAAATCATAATAAATTTCAATTCTCATTGAGTAATAATATTTTATTAAATTTCAATTCTGAATAAAATTCAGTTCTGATTAATAAATCCCTTTACAGCTCTGAAGGAGAAAATAACAGCATTAAAAAAACCTGGTCTCTACGTTGGAACTACTATACTGGAATAAGAACCATAGAATCCTGGAATCGTTATGGTTGGAAGAGACCTCAAAGATCATCAAGTCCAACCATATACCTGATGCCACCATGCCCGCTAAAACCATGATGTGAAGCACCACATCTAAACTGTAACATCTCCAGGGATGTGGACTCCACTCCCTCCCTGGGGAGCCCGTTCCAATGCTTAACGACTCCCACAGTGAAGAAGTTCTTCCTAATATCCAGCCTGAACCTACCCTGGTGCAACTTGAGACCATTTCCTCTTGTTCTATCGCTAGCTACCGGGGAGAAGAGACCAACCCCCACCTCGCTACAACCTCCTTTCAGGTAGTTGTAGAGGGCGATAAGGTCTCCCCACAGCCTCCTTTTCTCCAAATCAAACCACCTCAGTTCCCTCAGCTGCTCCT
>NW_009627030.1:0-7143 GCF_000690535.1 Cariama cristata
TGACAAGTTGCAGAAAATGGTTATAATTCGCTGTTTGCTTCAAAATAGTCATAAGACTAGGTTTCCTCCCAAAATCAGCTTCAAATTTTGGCATTATTGAAGATTTTGCCTATTAGGACTACTTTGTGGTGTGCTGTTTACTGAACCCACCACCAATACTGTTCTTGTCTTCCTTATATGTAGAGCAGACTTTACGGTTTTTATACTAATTGGATCACAAAGAAGGAAAAAATATGGGCTTTTCTATTTATTTGTATTATCATCAGCTTTCCAGCTTCATAACCTAAGCTGTCCTGCTTTTTCAGAATAGCTGGCTGTCTTGGTTTTGGCTAGGATAGAGTTAATTTTCTTCCTAGTAGCTGGTGTAGGGTTGTGTTTTGGATGTAGTATGAGAATAATCATAACACACTGATGCTTTTAGCTGTTGCTAAGCAGTGTTTATATTATGTCAAGGACTTTGCAGCTTCTCATGCTGAAGGGGCACAAGAAGGTTGGAGGGGCACAAGAAGTTGGGAGGAGACACAGCCACGACAGCTGACCCAAACTGGCCAAAGGGATATTCCATACGATATGACGTCATGCCCAGTATATAAACTGCAGGGAAAGCTGACCAGGGGCCGTTGCTCAGGAGCTGGCTGGGCATCGGTGAGCGAGTGGTGAGCAATTGCATTGTGCATCACTTGTTTTTTATATTCTAAGTATTTTTTTTTAATTATTATTACTATCATTTATTACCTTTATTATTATTTTCTTCCTTTTCTGTCCTATTAAACTATCTTTACCTCAACTCAAGAGTTTTCTCTCTTTTACTCTTCCAATTTGCTCCCTGATCCTCTTGGGCAGGGAAGTGAGCAAACAGCTGTGTGGTGCTTAGTTGTTGCCTGGGGTTAAACCACAACACTGGCTAATGCTGTATAATGGCAGGGGCAATGAGACCGGAGAGATACCGCCAGACAGCAACCATAAAAGAAATTTAAGTAGTTGTCACAAAATCAAAAATAGCATTGTCTGTTTAAGAAAGTATTAAAGTTACCCTTTCTCTTATTTCAGGAATAAGTCACATGTTTCTCATATCATGTTTGTAGAACATTATTTTGATGGTATAAACGGTATGTGTTATACAAGACTACGTCATATAAACAGTATGTGTTATACAAGACTACAAGATGTTGTGTCATGCCAGTTTTGTAAATTCCTTTCTCTCGTCATTCTACAAACCAGAGGGACAAATGTTTCAATAAAATCTGTAAAAAATCCCCAGATGAATATTCACAAATTAAAAGCATTAACATGTTGATGTGCAAATATACATAAGTATGAATTCAGCTTTATGGTAAAGACAGTTTGGCAACACCAAATAATATAATTTATGTAATGAGCCGGATGCAATTCCACAGTCATGCTTCACTAAGGAACAGAAAGCACTAAAAGTGGTGTTGGTAAGTAAAAAATAAATGTTTTATACAGAGCTAAAATTGAAAACTTCTCTCTCACCACCATCCAGGCAGAGCAGAGAGTAATTTATTCACTCTATAATTTATATCATTGTCTTAAAGAGATCAGTAAGTTACTCCTGTCTGCAAGTTCACGCAATATCTTTCCAAGAGAGGCCATCTGAGAGACAGAAGTGATGAAATATACATAACTGACATTATTACTAGTACCTGTAGTGGAAGACTCTTTTTCACGATTATACACGCTGGAGGGAATAATTCTATCCATTATAGCAGGTTGTGTGGCATAATCCTCTCCCCTGTCCCAACCTGGATACACCAATGGGTCTTGCGCTGAGTCGTTCTGTTTGGCCCCATGGCTGGAGGCCATAGCTGTTATGATGATGGTGAAGCAAATATGAACTCAGTATATAAAGATCCATTTCTCATATTATTCTCCTCTTCGGTTCTTGTCTCTATGACAGGCCTTGCTCACATGTCTACTACATTTAATGGCAAAGAGAAGTAAAGCAGATTTGCTTCTCATTCTGGTTTATGTTTAGAAAAGCTGCCTACTGTCACCACTAGGACTGACTCCTTCCTCAAACTGAGCATATGCTTTTCAGAATCAAGATATCTCATTGTTTTTCAAAAGCATTTCCCTGAATCATGATGATGACTTTGTATTGGTTGCATACCAAACCAATATCCACTAATGCAGAATTAAGAACAGCAAAGGCAGAAACAATTGCAAGAATATGATCCATCAGTAAGATTTTAATCACAGATTTCAGTATATTAACTATATCCAATTTTTTCCCCTCAAAATGTCACTGTTCTATTAGTTGCAGCATCTCCGGGAAAACAGACAAGGAATTTGGACAGAGGGGAAGGCTACCACATACTGCAGATTTGTGAATGGTGCACACAACAAATAAGACAGCATTCAACTGGACAATATTTGATATTGTGGTTATTTAGAAAAGTACGATATTGTCCATGTCAACCAATCTGTAGGCTCTATTAGACAGTCACAGCAAAAGAGTACCCAAACCTTGTAAGAAGCATAATCCTCCTTAACCACCTCAACTCAATCAAAAAAACCCAAGAAAACTGCCTCAGCATGTTAAAATTTTAATTGCAACTAGTTCAAATTACATTACTACAGTAGCACAGGATAGTATAATGGAGTACAGTATAGTATAGTACTTATATATATCAGTAATACTGCATTGTACTGCATCACCAGATTTTTAAAGGGTGTTGGTGAAGCACCTGGGATTGGTATTTTAGAGGAATATGGCCTTAGAGACTGCTGAAGCAGTGAGCTACACAAAAATTTTGCTCATAAGATTACATCTAGTTGAAGGAACAGATTCACGTTATATGGCCTCTCAAATAACATTTATGATACGCTTATCTTCAGTGGCCTGTATTTGATAATCTGCAAGAGCAGATGATGACTGTGTTAAATTCACTGTTGGCAGTGCTTAGTACAGTACACCAGTCATTAACTAGTAAACTTAGTACACTCACAGGAACAGAAACTAATATATATCAATTTTCAGCTACTAGCTGTATAGTATAATTTGATCTTTTACTTTTCAATTGCTCCAACTGATGGAAGAGAGAAGTCTCTCTTTTATTCTACACCATGCTTTGTTCTCTTCCCTTCAGCACCAGTATCATCTTGTCATAGTCAAAAAGTGGGGTGAGTAGATATTTTAGATAAAAACTTTTAGATATAATTGCCATATTAACAAAAACTGAAAAAAACCCAGGTCCAATAATGACTTGCAACAGGGGAGCGGACACAGGTCCCAGATATGTGAAAAATACAACAAACATTATTATTTTTCCATTTAAACATTCACTGTTTCCTGCAGGTATAAACCTGGTAGATAGCCTGTTAAAACTTTGTGACTGCATGACACAAAACATAAAATGTAGGAGACAGTTATGGGATTAATCTACTATAGGTCTTGACATGCAATCCAAACAGGAGAGAAAACAAACCTCCAGGAACAGGTCTGAAGAACAGAATAGTTTTTTTAAAAAATATAACGTCAGAATTGCTCAGGTTTATTCACAGAACCTCTGTTATGGCCTCAGAATGTAAAATTGTTAGTAAAAAAATCCTAAAACTAAACCTTTAGTAAACCCTGATAATTTACTACAATGTGACCTGTAATATTACCTGTATGAGAAGATTCCTTTTCAATATAATTTCCACCTGCAACAGTAAATTCCTGTTGTTCAGTACTTCCAGTGGTATTTGCAGGATTTTGCTCTTGACTGATCCGTCCAGAATGAACACTGTGTAACAGTGGATGTTGGGTTGGTCCTTGATGGTTTTCATTTTCACTTGTAACTAGTGCTGATAAGATGATGACTGAATTAATAATGATCAAAATACCCAACACCAGTCATATTATTCTCATCTTCATGGTCCACACAACAAGGGTACTTGGCTTTTGTGTTTTGGTTTTTTCTTTTCATTGTTGCATTTGATGTGAAATGAAAGATGAAAGAAAACTAAAGTCCTTTGGAAACCTTATCACACAAAAGCATCACCAGGACTGGAAGAAGATTTAAGTGTGCCAGAAAGTATCCCAATAACCAATGGCAGAGAAAAGCTATAGGAGAAGCAGTGGAAGAATACACTGAAACAACAGCTTGCATCTCTAGTTCATATTTATTAATACTAACTTAACCGTTGAGTCTGTGTATTCTGGGTTTTTAAAAGTGAAAAAGATGATGAACTTTCTCTTTTGAGTTAGTATCTCCACACATTACAAGGCTGGCTCCAAGGAAATTGTCATTTCTTCTGGGGCTGGATGAATGAGTAGGTTCATATATTCGAAGTTGAAAAGCATACTTGTTTTGAACTCAGTGATGATTAAAGCTCTTACTGATAAAATAAATTCCTTGCTCACTCTTTAATTTGCTGTTGTTTACATAGCAGAATATGCAGTCAGAAATGACCTGAAGTACCACCACCATAAGAAATTTTCTAATGAATATTAGAAGGCTTAGAAAAGATGCACCAGGAAAAAAAAAAAAAAAAAAAAAGAATACATATAACACTAAGATGAGCATTAGAACTTAGTTTGAAATATATTTGCCTTAGGTTCCATGACTGATATATTAAAGGTAAAGTGAAAGTCCGTAGTCAGAGCATGCAAAGAATGAGCTGGACCTGTTACATATGCCATAAGTCACCAGCTAGAGAAACCTACACTGCTTCCCAGAAAACCAAAACTGGAGGAATATTTATCTTCACATTCAGGCAATGAAATGTTCATAAAGAGAGCACTCATGCCAATGTAATTCATTATTTTTGTAATTAAACCCAGTACATATAAATTTAACTCGTAAAAAAAAAAAAAGTTAAAATGAACTAATGTGTGAATACACCTGATCTAACAATACTTCAGAACTAGAAGAAAGTTATCACAAAAATTATTGCTAGGTGATTACAGCAGCTGTTCCGATCCCAGTTGTATAAACTTTCACTGTTCAAAACAATCTCAGAACCAGAAACACAGGTATCTAGCTATTGGAAGCAGATCATATGAACCCAAAGAACTACCACAGGATGTAGAAAATGCTTACTGTAACAGATGGCTAAGAAGGTTTTTCCCCAAGTCCCAGTGAAATGTATTTCTTTTCAGTACAGTCTAATTTTATGCAATTACAAGGCCGGATCCCAGTCCAGCTGTATACAGCTGTGACTCCAGCTATTCAGGTTGGCACCTCTCCTTAACAGGGTACAGCTGTGCATTATAGCCAAAACATCCTAAAACCAAAGCTCATATCCAGCTATGTTTTTCAAAAAATTTTAACTGGAAACTACTTAGGTCCACAACAAAAATAGCTGGAGAATGCACTCTGTAAGCCTTTGCCTACAGATGTTTTTAGGCTTGAAGAACATGAGCACACTTCCAGTATCTCAGTTGGCTACTGGCACTAATGCTGGTAGCAAAATGTTCACATTCATCTGGAGGTAGTATATTATCCTTTGCAGCATAGTTTCATGTATTTGAAACACTAGCTCCCTTTTTTGTCTTTTTGTCTTCAGATTTTACAATAGTAATTTTGAACTGGAAAAAAGGGAAATTTTTTCTCTCACCTAGGTGGGTCACCAAATGTTACAATCTGCTCAGTTTTATTTCACTACTTGCAGTGAAACTTTAAAAATCCCAGAGACGTGAGGAAAAATGTCAAGTACTCAAGATTAGATGCAAAAGATAGACTTGGAATGACAGATGAATGTTATAGATGCCACCTCTGAGGGCTCTAGTACAAATAATATAAAGATATTATACTGCACTGTGGCTAATGATATGGGAATTACAACCAGCTGCACCATAACATAACACTTCACTGCATTATGTCACAAATCTGAATATTATCTGAAATGCTTAATTGCTTTACCCCTGCCAGCAGAGCTAGGATATTGCTCCTCTTCATCTGTATAGGCGGGGTTCCAATGATCTTGTGTGGAGATTTCCAGAAGTGTTTCATGTTGCCAGTCCACAGCTGTTAGGATAACGGAGGATTCAATGCTGGCCATGCTCTACATCTACCACTATTACTCTACTGGTTGGATGTGCCATAAAGGTGATGGAAAATGGAAATTCATGCATAGGTTATCAGTAGTCTCTCCACTCTTCTTATCAAATTCCTTTACATCTAACCAGTTATTCTTTTCTTTGCATCAGACAAATGCAAAGTTTCCCAAGAAGAATGAGGAAGACAAGCAATAGAAGAATAACGTATAGCAGAAGTAATGCAAAACCATTACAGCAGTTATAGAAATTTAAACTCAAGTTTGAAGAATAATGCTGGACTTAAAGAATACAGTAGATGTTTGAATACACGTAAAATATGCTTGCTAAGTACTCAAGAACTACTCAGATTCATGTTAATATCCAGCACTAAGCTCAAAAGATATGGTCAGCAAAAAACCAAAAGCACCTTGACAGCCACCAGGAAGCCAGTATGAGTCAAGAAAGTTATAATACAATTGAACAGATAAAATAAAACTTCTACAAGTGTGATCAGTAAATAAGTGCACACACAAATGACACATTCAGATGTGTTTAAATTAAATGACATTACAAAAATGGAACAGATTATTATCTTTGTACAAATAAGAGCATTAGAGTATAGTCACTAATGGCAACATCTATAACAAAAAAATCCCCAGGGCTGGGGCCATTCCATGGTCACAAGGCCAAGTAGCAGACTGTGTGCCTCAGTGACACACAGCATTTGGCTTTGATCCTCACATGTGCTGGTTTTCTGTTTTTGAAAGAAAATGATTTTAGGTATGGATGGCTTTTTTGTTAAAAAAGAGTTATCAGATGATCACTGTGGGACTATTTGTATCAGGAAAATAAGGCTATGTATTAAAATATCTGAGTTGTGGTATTGGATCATGTCTAAACACCTGAGGTCACAAAACAGATGAGATGATGTTGGAAGAGTACATGGGAAGAGGTAGGGAAGGTAGCAAGTATGAGACTGTTTTGTTGACACTTCCCAATGAAAAAAGCACTTGGGGTTAGGCCTCCACAAATTGTGCCTGAACATCATCTTCCACAAACACGAAGTCTACTATTGGATAGACGTAGGTTATGAATAACATGAACTGGAATTATTTTAACACTGTTTCCCAAAGAAAGAAAAAAAAAAAAAAAAAAAC